>NC_050443.1:128218540-128332457 GCF_903995425.1 Onychomys torridus
CCCGCCCCAGGTTTTGAAAAAGATTTATTTATTTATTATGTATACAGTGTTCTGTCTACATGTGTACCTGCAGGCCAGAAGAGGGCACCAGATCTCATTACAGATGGCTGTGAGCCACCATGTGGCTGCTGGAAATTGAACTCAGGACTTCTGGAAGCGCAGTCAGTGCTCTTATCCTCTGAGCCATCTCTCCGGCCCTCCAACCTCATTTTTATCACATTAAAAAAATTATTTGTAGCCAGGTGGTGGTGGCACATGCCTTTAATCCCAGCACTCAGAAGCAGAGGCAGGTAGATCTCTGTAAGTTCGAGGCCAGCCTGGTCTACAGAGTGAGGTCCAAGACAGCCAAGACTATATAAGACCCTGTCTCAAAACAAAAAACCAAAACAACAACAACAACAAAAGAAATAAAAGAAAAGAAAAACTATTTTATTTCTCTGTGTGTGTATGTGTGAGTGTGTGAGTGTGTGTGTGTATGTGTGTGTGTAAGCATGTGTGTATGTGTGTGTGTGTACATGTGTGTGTGTGTACATGTGTGTGTGTGTGTACATGTGTGTGTGGTTGCATGTGAGAGTGGAAGTCAGGGGACAAATTGAGAGATGAGAGACTTTTTTCTCTCCTACCATGTGGGTGTCAGGCATTGAACTCTGGTCTTCAGCCTTGGCAGCAAGTGCCTTTACCTGCTAAGCCATCTTAGCTGGGTGGTGCTAAGCCATCTTAGTGCACGCCTTTAATCCCAGCACTAGGGAGACAGAGCCAGGCGGATCTCTGTGAGTTTGAGGCCAGCCTGGGCTACCAAGTGAGTTCCAGGAAAGGCGCAAAGCTACACAGAGAAACCCTGTCTTGAAAAACAAAAAAAACCAAACAAACCTTTGAAGCCATCTTGTCAGCCCCTTCTTTTGTTTTTTTGAGACTGGGTCCCCAGCCCAGACTGGTTTTGGACTTTCTGTGTAGCTAAAGTGACCCTGGACTTTTGGTGGTCCTGCTTCTGTGTCCTCAGTGCTGAGTTCCAGCATGAGAACCACCACACTAAACCATGCCTTACTTGGTTTTTTTTTTTTTTTTTCCATCTGTTCCCTTTTATTGTTTGCTACTGTTTGTTTTTGAGATAGGATCTCTGTAGTAAGCTTTCTTGTGGGGACCACCAGCCCGCAGATAATGACATGGACACATTATTAATTATGAAAGCTTGGTCATAGCTTAGGTTTGTTCCCAACTAGCTTTTGTCACTTAAATTAACCTGCTTCTGTTAATCTATGTTCTACCACGTGGCTTTTTTCCTCTCCTCCATTCTGTGTGTCCAGCTTGGTCCATGTCTTGCTGGAGTCTCGCTTGAGCACCTAGATTCATCCTGGGTTCCTCTGTGCCCAGTACACTTATTCTCTTCTGCCTAGTTATTGGCCATTCAGCTCTTTATTATTTTTTAAAGATTTACTTATTATGCATACAGGAGAGGGTGTCAGATCTCATTACAGATGGTTGTGAGACACCATGTGGATGCTGGGAATTGAATTCAGGACCTCTGGAAGAGGAGTCGGTGCTCTTAACCTCTGAGCTGTCTCTCCAGCCCCTCAGGTCTTTATTAAACCAATCAGAAAGCACTTTAGGCAGAGACACATCTTTACAGTGTACAAAAAAAGTATCCTGCAGGGTGGTGGTGGTGGTGTGCCTTTAATCCCAGCACTTGGGAGGCAGAGGCAGGAGGATCTATGTGAGTCCGAGGCCAGCCTGGTCTAAAGAGGGAGTTCCAGGACAGGCTCCAAAGCTACACAGAGAAACCCTGTCTCAAACACACACACACACACACACACACACACACACACACACACACACATATGTCCCACAACAGGTCTCACTATGTAGTCCTGACTGGCCTGGAACTCACTATGCAAACCAGAATGGCCTCAAATTCACAGATATCCTCCTGCCTCAGCCTCTCGACAGCATGTACCACCATGCTAGTGTAACCTACACACAGGAAGAAACCAAGCGGGCAAAAAGGGAAGAAGACTCCAAACAGGAGGCAAATGAGTGATGGTTCTTGCTGGATGGGAGGCCTATACTCCCTGCTGCTTCCAGAGGACAGATGGTCACCAAACTCCATCAGGACACCCGTCTGGGGGCAACTGAAACTGTTGCATTAGTCCAGCCAAGATGTTATATCCTTCAATTATACAATAATGTGCAAGTGAACCCCAAAGGAGGAAGAAAAGCCCCAGAGGGATTTCATACCCTAGGAAGTACCCCCAGAGAACACTGGAAAGTGAACCTACAGAGATCAAACCCATGATTTTTGTGTATAAGTATTTTCACAGCTATTGTCCCTGGAAGGGTAGAAGCCTGACAGGAGACCGTCTCAGCAGTCACCAAGAAACTCCTCCAAGAGTTCATTCTTAGCTGGGCCGTGGTGGCACACGCCTTTAATCCCAGCACTGAGGAGGTACAGTTGGGCAGATCTCTGAGTTTAAGGCTAGCCTGGTCTACAGAGTGAGTTCTAGGTCAGCAAATGCTACACAGAGAAACCCTGTCTCAAAAATCAAACAAGCTGGGCGGTGGCGGTACACACCTTTAATCCCAGTACTCAGGAGGCAGAGGCAGGTGGATTTCTGTGAGTTCAAGGCCAGCCTGGTCTACAAAGCGAGTTCCAGGAAAAGGCACAAAGCTACAGAGAAACCCTGTCTCGAAAAACCAAAAAAAATAAATAAAATAAACAAAAATAACTTAATTTCTAGATTTGGGTTGCCACTGTCCCTGGTGTCCAACAATGACCTTCACAGCCAAGGTTTCCCTAAATTTTGACAATTTTCCTAAATGTTGATTGAAAACTACATTGTGCCTATAGGCCACAGAGCTCAGGGCAGATAGAAAGGATAACTAGGAAGGAAACTTGAAATATTGTTTAGTTGGAGCCTCCAGCTCACCCCTGCATGGTCCAGAAAGCCCTAATCCCCACCCCTCTCACCAGAGCCCACTTTCCTAGACAGTCTCCAAACAAAGGAAACGCACCAAAAAGCCTGGTTCTGCTGCATTCTTAGTAGCTACCACAGGTTCCTCCACTTAAGATGCCAGCTGCTCAGGACCTCACCTAAGCTCTCAGTTTTTGACCACACTTGGGCACAAACTCAGCTTGTGGTGGACACATCATCACCCCTGATCTACAACCTATAAAATATCCCTGCATCCATCTTCGGCCTACAGGCTTAGCATATCTGACAGACTCATCTGTGAAGCAGCGTTTTCTGAAGGACTGTCTTGTCTTGGCAAGGTTCGGCAGTCCTTTCTCTTGTGTCCTGCTTGTCTATTTGGACAGTATACTTTCAGCAGTTGAGGTGAGGGCATTTTCTGGTCCAGTGGTTAACTTTTGCCATAAAGAAAGTAAACTCCCCAGCACTCAGGAGGCAGAGGCAGGTGGGTCTTTGTGAGTTCAAGGCCAGCCTGGTCTACAGAGCGAGATCCAGGAAAGGTGCAAAGCTACACAGAGAAACCCTGTCTTGAAAAACAAACAAACAAAAAAAAAAGAAGAAGAAGAAGAAGAAGAAGAAGAAGAAGAAGAAGAAGAAGAAAGAAAGGAAAAAGAAAGAAAGAAAGAAAAGAAAAAGAAAATAGAAAGTAAACTCCACATGAATTTTCTTCAGTGCCCATCATCATCTCTGAAGTAGATTGGTGCTGGCAGAGCAAGCATGTCTCATTGTCATAAAAGAAAAAAAAAAAGAACCTATGTTATTAAAACATCTTAAATGCCATATTCTGTAGATCTCTGAAGTGTTTGAAGAAGACCTGTCTATAATATATCTGTTTGACCTTGAAAACATACCTAACTGGAGAAATGGCTCAGTGGTTAAGAGCACTGCCTGCTCTTCCAGAGGTCCTGGGTTCAAGTCCCAGCACCCACATGGCAGCTCACAACTGTCTGTAACTCCTGTTCCAGGGGATTCAACATCCTCATACAGACATACATGCAGGCAAGACACCAATGTATACAAAATACAAGTAAGTAAATGAAAAAAAAATTTCATTTATGCAGGGCGGTGGTGGCGCACGCCTGTAATTCCAGCACTCAGGAGGCAGAGCCAGGCAGATCTCTGTGAGTTCGAGGCCAACCTGGTCTCCAAAGCAAGTTCCAGGAAAGGCACAAAGCTACACAGAGAAACTCTGGGTTTGATCCTCAGCTCAAAAAAAAAAAAACAAAAACAAAAAAAACAGATATCCGGGTAAATGTTGAGAGATCAGAGAAGTAAAGGGAGCCAGCCACTAGAGAGACTTCTTACCTCTACCTAATCCTCAGAACAAAAGGTGCTGAGCTCCTGTCTCCACTTCCTTAACCTCCTTAGTGCTGAGTCAAGTGTGGGGATCAAAGGTATGTACCTTCACTGCGTGGCCTCTATGGTTAACTAATGGCTAGCTCCACCCTCTGATTGCCAGGCAAGCTTTATTTGTCAGAACACAAACAAAATATCACATTCTCCCCCCCCCCCCCTTTTTTTTTTTGATTTTTCGAGACAGGGTTTCTCTGTATAGCTTTGTGCCTTTCCTGGAACTCACTTGGTAGCTAATTATATTGTAACTACTATAAGAAAAACTATATGCAATAAGTAAAATAACTATATACAATATATACAGCAGGGCTGGAGAGATGGCTCAGGGGTTAAGAGCAAGGACTGCTCTTCCAGAGGTCCTGAGTTCAATTCCCAGCAACCACATGGTGGCTCACAACCATCTGTAATGAGATCTGGAGATCTGGTGCCCTCTTCTGTATACATAATAAATAAATAAATCTTTTTTTTAAAAAGTAAGAAATATATACAGCAATAAATACATCAATATTTAGTTCACAAACATTTGACAAATTCAGAGAAAATACTGCATTATCTATCCTATTTTGGTGAGTCCAAAAAGTTGTACCTAATTCACTTTCTATTCTAAATTGCATTACCAAAATTATCTTTTTTTTTTTTTTTTTTAAGCTGAGGATTGAACCTAGGGCCTTGCACTTGATAGGCAAGCACTCTACCACTGAGCTAAATCCCCAACCCCAAAATTATCTTTTTCTGTCTCTCAACATTATACACTTTACACATCTTTAGTGAAGTTCTCTTTTGAATCTGGTAACAAGGAAAACTGTAACTATAAAGCCTTCAACTCCATCAGAGACTTGAGAAGGAAATAATGTTACCTGTGTAAGAAAACATCTATAGAGCAAGATCCAGGACAGGCACCAAAACTACACGGAGAAATCCTGTCTCATTGCTCTCCCCCCGCCAAAAAAAACAACAACCCCAAAACAAGAACAAAACAAAAAATATCTTAAATGCCATATTCTGTAGATCTCTGAAGTGTTTGAAGACCTGTCTATCTAAAATATATCTCTGTTTGACCTTGAAAAGATACCTAATATGACTACAAGTTTGATTGTACTAGGTGACTAATTTTTAACCTGCATTTCCTTATTATCCTAAATAGTTGGTAATAATAACTTCCTTTTTTTTTTTTTTTTTTTTTTTAAGACAAGGTTTCTCTGTAGCTTTGCACCTTTCCTGGAACTCACTTTGTAGACCAGGCTGGCCTCAAACTCACAGAGATTCGCCTGCCTCTGCCTCCTGAGTGCTGGGATTAAAGGTGTGTGCCACCACCGCCCAGTTTATCCTATCATTTCTTTTTTTTTTTTTTTTTTTAAGATTTATTTATTCATTATGTATACAGAAGAGGGCGCCAGATCTCATTACAGATAGTTGTGAGCCACCATGTGGTTGCTGGGAATTGAACTCAGGACCTCTGGAAGAGCAGTCAGTGCTCTTAACCTCTGAGCCATCTCTCCAGCCCTATCCTATCATTTCTATATCTCCCTTTTTTCTTTGCTTTTTTCTCAAAACAAGAACTCTGAATCTAATCTCCTTTGTTCAGCTTTTTTTTTTTTTAAAAAAAAACCATTAACAACTTGTAACCAAACACCCTGAACAATGATATGCATCCATAACCCATTGAAAGACCAAAAATCACCCACCTCACCTCTTGGGAATGTGGGTGTCATGTTCTTAAAATTACTTTGAGGGGGTTGGGGATTTAGCTCAATGGTAGAGCGCTTGCCTAGCAAGCACAAGGCCCTGGGTTTGATCCTCAGCTCTGGGAAAAAAACAAAAACAAAAACAAAAACAAAAAACAACTTTGTGATACGTGATGGTGGCACACGCTTTTAATCCCAGCACTGGGAGGCAGAGCCAGGCGGATCTCTGTGAGTTCAAGGCCAGCCTGGGCTACAGAGTGAGTTCCAGGATAGGCTCCAAAGCCACACAGAGAAACCCTGTCTCAAAAAACAAACAACAAAAATAAAAATTACTTTGTGCTGTCTGGAGGTGAAAGCATTTTTGGGGGATCCTAAAAAGAAAAATTTGGGTTAATTGTCAAGTCCTGGGAGAGGTAACTGTATCATTTGTTGTCCAGCCTCTGAGTAATGGAAAGTGCAGGGCTATCTCAAGTCCTGGCTAGCGAAGTCTGTGAGACTGGATCATCTTACTAGCCACCTTGAAATGGTCCTGAGCAGTTTGTAGTCCAAAGCAGATCTTTAGGTGGTGTTTGTCAGTTGAGTGGTGTTATGATAGTCCTGGTGGAATTGTCCTCGTGGAGGGAGCCCCATCATCCTTTTAGAGACATCAAAGATTGCTGTTAGGCATGGTCATGGTTCACTGCCAAAAACGTAAACATTTTAAGTGTCCTATGCAATATTTGTTATGTACATCCAGAATATAGAAACTTAATTCCTAGTTACCTGATATAAACTCAAACCCAAAATCATTTATAGGGAGATAGATGAAGCTTTTTTCTAGAATTAGTTAGTAGTCCATAAGACCATTAATACCATGACAAAAATTTTAAAATATATATATATATATATATATATATATATATATATATATATATATATGTGTGTGTGTGTGTGTGTGTGTTGTATAAACATAAATCATAAATGTTGACATAATATTCATATCTTATGAAAAAGTTTTAAAGAGTCAAAATAAGACCAAAGGATTATGAGATTAGTGGCAATGGAATAGTTCCTTAATTTTTGTTTTTCTTTTGTCCCATATAAGATGGCTCTTCTGACATGAGACAGAGATTTTGGATTTTACTTTAACAAGCATGCTTAGGTTTAGAGAAGGAGTGAGCCATGCTCCAACTCCAAAGCTACCTTAAATTTTCAATTGTACTGGGACTACAAAAATACAATTTGCATTATGTGTCTGTAGAGAACAGCAGAAACAAACATTTGGGAAGATTTATGAAATTTTATCCTGTTGGAGATGTGATATATCAGTAGGCTAATTACCCTTTTTCTTGGGAATTTTTTTTTCTGGATAGTTTGTCCTTTTTCTTTACATGTCTCATTTGTCCAGTGGTGTTCAGATTCCTTAGCTGCATGCCTTCATTCTCCTGGAAATTAAAAAACAAAACCCTTCCCCAACCCTAATTTTGGGGAGGTTCCCTTATGGCAAGTTATATCTGATCAAATGAAAACCCATTTGGTAGTCACATAAGTTAGTTTAAATTGAATGATCATACTGATTGATGAATTATCACCTCTTCTAATTAAGAGTCTCTCTTGTTCAAATCAAACCTTTATCAGTTTTAATGGTACCCACAGCTTATCTTCTGCTGAGGAAACAAAAGCAAAACCTTGTCCCCAATGTAACACATATCCTGGTTTCCATTCTGAGGTCAGAACATCTTTAAAGTATACAGGCTGATTTAATTCTGTAGTCTTTTCTATTATCCAATGTCTCTCTCTCTACAGCTGTTGTTTTTTTCATTAGCATTTAGAAAATTCAAAGTTAATAAAGCATTATGCAATCTATTTCTGGGGGTCTTTATACCCCTTTCTGTTTATTTAGCATATCCTTTAGAGTTCGATTTGATCTTTCTATAACTGCTTTCCCTGTAGGATTGTGTGGTATACCTGTAATATGCTTTATAGTGTAATAAACAAAAACTGTTTCTTTTTCTAGAGACATATGCTGGAGCATTGACAGTCTTAACTTGTACAGGTATTCCCATGATGGCCATAACTTCTAACAAATGTGTGATTAGCCTTCTCAGAACTCAAAGCAGTTGTCCACTGAAATCCTGAGTAAGTATCAATAGTGTGGTGTACATATTCCAATTTTTCCAAATTCTACAAAATGAAACACATTCGTCTGCCAGATGTCATTTCTTTGAATACCCTTTGGGTTAATACCTGCAGGTAGTGGAGTTTGATTGTATAAAGAACAAGTAGGACACTTTCTTATAATTTCCTTTGTTTGTTGCCAAGTGATGGAAAAGTCTTTTTCCAAACCTGTGCTATTGACATGGTATTTTTTATGAAATTCTGAGGACTCCAGCACATTTCCTATAAATAGTTGATCAATTTCACCATTACCTTGTGCTAGAGGGCCTGGCAGACCCATATGGGATTGGTGTGTGTTATAAATAAGGGATGATTCCTATTCCTGATTATTTCTTGTAACTGAATAAATAACAAAATTATTCTGACTCATCAGGAATAAATTCAGCAGTTTTGATGTGTAAAACAAGTGTTTCTGCATACTGAGAGTCAGTAACTATGTTAAGAGGTTCTGTAAAATCCATTAATACCATCAGAATAGCATAAAATTCTGACTTTTGGACAGAATCTTAAGGGCGTTGAGCCACTTTACTTAACTTTCTTGATTTATAACCTGCCTTTCCTGATTTGTTTGCATCAGTTTAAAATGTAGGGGCTCCAGAAATTGGTGTTCCCCAAACAATGTGAGGAGGGATCCAGTTAGTTCTCTTTATAAATTGAATTCTCTTGCTTTTGGGATATTTGTTGTTAATCTCTCCCAAAAAAATTATTGCAAGCTCTTTGCCAATATTCATTTTGTGCCCATAATGAGTCAATTTCAGTATTAGTAAAAGGTACCACAAATTCTGATGGGTCTATTCCTGCTAATTAATGAAATCTCAATTTTTCTTTTACAATCAACTCAGAAATCTTTTCTACATAAATGTTTAATTTTTTATTCTGTTAATGTGGTAAAAAGATCCATTCTAATTAATATCTTCCCTCTGCATTAATATTCCTGTAGGAGAATGTGTAGAGGGTAAAATAATCAGAATGTAGTCAAGCTCCGGACCCACACAATCCATACGACCCACACGAGCATCCTGTAATTTCTCTTCCACCAAAGCCAGTTCTCTCTCAGCTGCAGATGATAATTCTCTTGGAGTAATTAGATCCTTGTCACCTCTTAAGGTTTGAAACAAATTAATCAGTTCTGTATTTTTTTACTCCAATAGATGGGCAATGTGTCCCAGCAGTCTTTGAAAGTCATTAAGAAACTGGGTGGTGGAGGTGCAAGCCTTTAATCCCAGCACTCGGGAGGCAGAGGCAGGCAGATCTCTGTGAGTTCAAGGCCAGCCTGGGCTATGGAGTGAGTTCCAGGAAAGGTGCAAAGCTACACAGAGAAACCCTGTCTTGGGGGGGAAAAAAAAAGAGTCTGCAATTGATCTCTCCTAATTTGCACCTTTTGGGGTCAATTTTTTTGTAGACTTATTTTATATCCTAAGTAATTAATAAAAATTTCTTCTTTGTATTTTTTTCAGGGGCAATCAAGGCGAAATTTTCTTTACTTCTTCGAACATTCTCTCTAAAATATCTACATTTGAATCAGCTAGTAAAATGTCATCCATATAATGGTAAACTATAGATTGATGAAATTGCTTGTATATCATTTCCAACAGCTGTTGTACAAAATACTGGCACATTCTTTTAGTCCCAGCACTTGGGAGGCAGAAGCAGGCAGACCTCTGAGTTCAAGGCCAGTCTGATCTATGAAGGGACTGCTATCAGCTCAGGATACCCCAAGACCAAATTCTCAGCACAAAGGAGATTTATTTACCCCAGAGAGACAGGCCAGGAAGGGATAAGGGACAAACACTGGAGATGGAAGATGAGGGAGAAGGGAAGAGAATAGGGAAAGGGGGTAGGGTTAATGTCCCCAGAGGGAGGACAATTGATGGCCTCTGGATAGAAAGGAGACGTTGCAATAGGAAAAAGGCAGTTTATAAAGGTAAAATGGGAAACCCTGCATTAGGAGGTGCTGTCTAATTTTAATTTTAAATGGGTATGTTAATTAGGTGATGTGGTGATATTTTGTCATCTAACAAATAAAGCTTGCTTGAACAGCAGAGTGCAGACTTAAGCCAGTAGTTAGCCTTAGAGGCCCGGCAGTGGTGGCACAAACCTTTAATCCCAGCACTCGGAAGGCAGAAGCAGACAGATCTCTGAGAGTTCAAGGCCACCTTGGGCTATACAAGACTGATCCAGTCTAAAAGGAAGTGATATGGAATGTAAGGTGGGAGGAGACAGGAGCTCGGCCCTTTCAGGCTGAGGATTTCTAGAGGTAAGAAGTCTCTCTAGTGGCTGGCTGCTCTACTTCTATGATCTTTCAGCATTTACCCCAATATCTGGCTCTGGGTTTTTATTTTTATTTATTTATTATTTTTGTTGTTGTTTTTCGCGACAGAGTTTCTCTGTTTAGCTTTGGAGCCTGTCCTGGATCTCGCTTTGTAGACCAGGCTGGTGGCCTCTGACTCACAATGATCTGCCTGCCTCTGCCTCGTGAGTGCTGAGATTAATGGTGAGCGCCACCACTGTCTGGCTTCCGTTTTATTATTATCATTATTATTGTTGTTGTTGTTTTGAGACAGGGTTTCTCTGTAGCTTTGGTGTCTGTCCTGGATCTCGCTCTGTAGACTGAAGGGACTCTAGCCAGTCCAAGCATGGCAAACGTGGCTCTGACAGCCCCCACCCCCCCCCCCCCCCCCCCCCCCCGCCAATTTCTCTACTTTGCTAAATCCATTAGATTACACCCCTAAAGCTAGCCACCAAGGTCTGTTCCTTTATTTGGTTACTTCCTCTCCCTGAGGCTAACTACCAATGTCCAGCTATCAAAGTATTGAAGTCCAGCAGTCAAAAGTCCCCCTTGGGTCACCTTGTAGCAGGAATACTAATTGATCTTAATCATAAAAACCCAGAGCCGGGCAATGGTGGCGCACACCTTTAATCCCAGCACTTGGGAAGCAGAGGCAGGTGGATCTCTGTTGAGTTTGCGGCCAGTTCAGGGGTAGCCAGATCTATGCAGAGAAACCTTGTCTCGAAAAGCAAAAACAAAGCCAAACAACAAAACAAAAAGAGAGTAAAGATTGTATTGCATACATTGACTTATTTATTATTCATCCCGAATGCCACGACTTGAGCGTCTAGATCAGAGGACAACATAAATCCTCCTTCCTCCACCGCGTGGGTCCTGGAAGTCAAACTAATACAGTCCAGCTTGGCGGCAGACGCTTTCACCCGCTGAGCCGTCTCTCGCGCCCTCCTTTCAGCCCTAAGCTTTGCACGCCAGCTCCACAGCCCCGGCGTGGTGGGTCTGAGTCAGCTCGGGTTGGCAGCGGCCCCCGCCCACCAGACGGGACTGGTCTGACCCTCCCGGCACCCGTCCATCCCGCCCATCCCGCCCCACGTGACCCAAACAGACAGGGCACTTCCGCTTCCCCTCTGCGCTCCTCCGCCAGTGTCCCCCACCCCCGCTCCCGGGTCCCCAACCCGGTGAGTTAGCGAGCGCCCGGAGGGCGGCGTCGCGGGCGGAGTCGCCCCGGCTTGACCCTTGCCGCCTGCCTTCTGGTCCCCGCAGGTCCCCGCGGAAGCGGCGGCGGGCGCCATGGCGGAGCTGACGGCTCTGGAGAGCCTCATCGAGATGGGCTTCCCCAGGGGACGCGCGTAAGGGAGCCTCCCCCAGCCCGGGTGGGGGCCGCGGGCCTGCCCGGCCTGACTGTCACCATGGCTGGTGGGCGCTACTCTCCGTGTTTCTGCCCCCAGGGAGAAGGCTCTGGCCCTCACAGGGAACCAGGGCATCGAGGCTGCGATGGACTGGTGAGCGACCGGCCCCGGAGGCGGAGGTTTGGGGGCCGCTGGGACGGGCGGCCTCAAGGCTAACCCCCTGCCCACTTTCCCTTCCCAGGCTTATGGAGCACGAAGACGACCCCGATGTGGACGAGCCTCTAGAGACTCCCCTCGGCCATATCCTGGGACGGGAACCCACGTCCTCAGAGCAAGTTGGCCCTGAAGGTCCTGACTGGGAGACATCTTGTGATTCTAGATGTCTTGTAAGGGCCTGAGAAAACCAGAATGATTTTATTATAAATAATAATGCTGGTTGCTTGTTTGTAGGATCTGGGTCTGCTGCTGGAGAAAGCAAACCCATTTTGACTGAAGAGGAAAGACAAGAACAGACTAAGAGGTAACTGGCAATTTCACATTGTGCGTATATTTTGTTTGGAGTCAGCCTCTCTCTTGCCCAGGAAGAACTGTTCCTTCTACCTCTAACTCCAGAGTGCTGGGATTAAACACCTTCACCACTATACTATGCCCTGCATTATTTTTTGAGACAGGGTCTAGCTGTTTACCTCAGGCTGGCCTGGAACTCACTACATATCCCAGGCTAAGTTCAAAGCCACATTCTTCTGAGCAATGGGGTTACAGGCATGGGCCACCATATCTCGTACATAGACTCACTTTCCAAAGGGTCATGGGGCTATCTTCCTTCCTTTCAGTGAAAACACACATTTGACCATAGAACCTGACCTTTCCAGTTTCTGGAAAACAAAACGAAATAAAAACAAACAAGCAACCACCAGGAAACAGTCTCACGTAGCTCAGGCTGGACTCAAATTCCCTGTGTGACTACAGATTACCTTGAAATCCTGATTCTCTTGCCTCTAGTGCTGAGATTATAGTTGTACACACCACTACAACTAGCTCTCACTTGCCCTTTTTCTAACTACAAGGCCCTGTGCATGCTAAGTATGTGCTCTACCACTGAGCCACACTCCTAGGCCACTTCTTTATTACTGTTTTGGTTTTGTTTTCCATCTGTCTTAGAACACCTGTTCCCTTATTTTGTTCCGATTTCTTTGTTTAAACTCAGCTTCTCAGCTTCCCACTCAATGTCCAACTTAGCTCGCTCTTCTCTGCAAAACAGAATGTTGGAGCTTGTGGCCCAGAAGCAACGGGAACGTGAAGAAAGAGAGGAGCGAGAAGCTTTGGAACGAGAAAAACAGCGGAGGAGACAAGGGCAGGAGCTCTCAGCTGCACGGCAGAAACTACAGGAAGATGAGATGCGCCGGGCTGCTGAGGAACGCAGGAGAGAAAAGGCTGAAGAATTAGCTGCCAGGTCTGGATGCTGATCATGCTGGTTGGTAGCTGAGAAGGAAATCAAGATTTTCCTTGTCTGTGTCTGACCTATTTTCTTCCTGTCTGCATTCCAGACAAAGGGTCCGAGAAAAAATTGAAAGGGACAAAGCAGAGAGAGCCAAGAAGGTGGGTGATTAGAAAGTCTGTGGGTATAATGGAGTAGGTGGGTTAATTTCCTTTTCTTTCTGAAGAGAAAGCATGTGCTTATATGACTTGTTTGAGACATAGTTCACTCTGTAGCCTAGACTGGTCTCAGACTTCTGGTTGCTCTCCTGCCTCAGCCTTCCAAGTGCTAAAACTAAAAGTTGTAAGTCACCAAACCTGGGTTGGATTTTTTGTTGTTTTTGATTTAAAGGTAATGTATATATATATACATTGTACAGGGAGTTTGAAGTTTGCATCTTTATACATGCTAGGCCAGTGTGCTACCACTGAGCTAGTGTTTTATTTTGTCTTCCAGTATGGTAGTAGTGTGGGTTCTCGGTCATCCCCACCAGCAACGGATCCAGGTCCTGTTCCTTCTTCGCCCAGCCAGGAGCCCCCTACCAAGCGCGAGTATGACCAGTGCCGCATACAGGTAGGTTTCTGGCGGCTGTCTTGCTCCTGGAACCCGGTGTTGGCCTGTAAAGTGTCCGGCCCAGAGCTGTTTGCACTCAAGTCCCATTGCCAAACCTCTCCCTTCTTTGTACATGATGACCTTTGAAGTCCTACCTCCTCTACTCTTAGGAGCGATCAAATTTCACCTTCCCATCTTATTTAAATCCATACTTCGTTCTTACTCAGCAGTTACCCTTTAATTTATTCATAATGTTTTCATTAGATTCATTATACAGCTGTTTTCATAGTATGGCACTTATCCTGATTTTTAAAAATAATTCCATCTTCTTTTCTCTTGATTGTGAGGTAGCTGGGAGTCCTTTTTCATCACCTACTGAAGCAGAGCAGAAGTGGTTGTTCCTCAGTTCACTTAAATAGTATTGTACTGGTTCAGACTCTCCAAGGAAAGCAGGGCCAGCTTTAGTCCTTCCTTTCCTTTCTGGGTTACTTCAGTTTCTTTTGAGATAGGCTCCTTGATATGTAGACTAGGCTGGTCTTGAACTTTGAGATACCCCTGCCTCTGCCTGAGTGCTGGGATTACAGACATGCCATCATTCTGCACTTGGTTTTATTTTTGGGACTGGGGTCTTGCTGTATAGCCATACTAACCTGGAGTTCACTGTGAAGATCAAGATGACCTCAAACTTCTGGTGGTCCTCCTTCCTATATCTTCTGTGTACTGATTATAGGTGTTACCATTACCTGGCCTCACCCTGTTTATTCATTGTTTTGATTTTTGAGACAGTGTCTCATGTACCTGATGCCGTCCTTGAACTTATTCTTCCTGCTTCCAGCCCTGAACTTTATGTAAACCAGGCTGGTCTTGAAGTTTCAGAGATCTGTCTGCCCGAGTGCTGGGATAGACAGGAGTCACCCCATACCTAGTCCTCACTTGGTTCCAGTGCTCATAGTACTTTTTGCCTTCTAGGTTAGGCTGCCTGATGGGACTTCCCTGACCCAAACGTTCCGGGCCCGGGAACAACTGGCAGCTGTGAGGCTCTATGTGGAGCTTCACCGTGGGGAAGAACCTGGACAGGACCAGGACCCTGTGCAGTTACTCAGTGGCTTCCCCAGAAGGGCTTTCTCAGAGGCTGACATGGAGCGGCCTCTGCAGGAACTGGGTATGTTATGTGAGACCAAGAGTCAGGAATTAAAGGAATGAGGGGCAGTAGGCATAGGTAAAGGCATGGTAGGTGTCCAGGAATTTGAAGGCCTAAACCTAAGTACCCTTGTAATTCAAACTCTTTTTCTCTTCTTTAGGACTCGTGCCTTCTGCTGTCCTCATTGTGGCCAAGAAGTGTCCCAGTTGAGGTCCATCCCACCATCCCTCTTCATCTTTGATAAAGCACTGACATTTCCTTCCTAATAAATAGACCCTTTGAGTTCTGTATACGCTTGCTCCTTCTTCAGTGACTAAAAGGGCAATATAAGAAGATAAAAGGAAGGCATTTGAAGTAGGACTTCTTTCTCGTATTCAGTTTGCAGTAGATTGTCTAGCACTGATTAAGCTGATTTGTGTGTGTGTGCATTACATGGTACCTTTTACTCATAAGCATAAAGTGGTATATGAGGATTTTTTGTTTGTTTTGAGACAGAGACTATGTAGCCCTGGCTATCCTGGAACTATATTGACCAGGCTGGCCTCAAACTCAGAGGTCTCTTGCCTCTGTTTTTTTCCCAAGTGCTAGGATTAAATGTGTGTGCCACCATGCTGGACTTAAGTTTAAAATCCTTACTGGGCCAGGCAGTGGTGGGACATGCCTTTAGCCCCAGCACTTGGGAAGCAGAGGCAGGTGGATCTTTGTGAGTTCAAGGCCATTGTGGTCTACAAAGCAAGTTCCAGGATAGCCAAGGCTATCACACAGAGAAACCCTGTAATAGTATCTATCTCCTGTATGATGAGATACCTACATAGTTTAGCACAGTGCCTGACATAATATATGCCCTGTAAACACTGGCTATAAAGTAGTGGGCTTATGGGGTGCTTTTCTTTTGGGGGTGCTACAGAATGACCTCACACTCCGCCATAGAGAACATCTCCAATGTAGGGTAACTTTTTTTTTTTTTTTTAAACCGTGTCCACGGACATTGAAAGGAATTGTTGAGTGACAGAAATGGAATGGTATGTGTTCTGCTCTTAAGATCAAATCATGGGCTGGAGAGATGGCTTGGTGGTTAAGAGCATAGCTGCTCTTCGAGAGGACCTTTGAGAGCCACATGGCAGCTCACACCTGTCTATAACTCCAGTTCTAGAGCTTCTGACATCCTCACACAGACATATGTAGGCAAAATACCAATGAGCATAAAAATTAAAAACAAATCATCACTGGGTGTGGTGATGCCAACACTTAGGAAACAGGAGGACTGAGGTGAGTTCAGGAAAGCCGGGGATAACATAGCAAGACCCTGCCTTGAAAAAAATAAAGAGTAAGTGATAATCCTGCCATGATGCTTTCCTGATAACAGTAAAATGTGTTGAATACATGGGGTTAGATAGATGGCCGAACTGTTAAGAACAATTGCTGCTCTTACAGAGGACCAGAGTTTGGTTCCCAGTGCTTACATCAGGTAGCTCACAGTTCCAGGGCATCTGATACCCTCTTCTGCCCTCTGGGTACCAGGTATGCACATGCTGCACATACATACAAGCACTCACACATACACATAAAAATAAATCTTAAAAAAGTGTTTTGAGGGTGCTGGAGAGATGGCTCAGAGATTAAGAATAAGAACACTGGCTGCTCTTCCAGAGGTCCTGAGTTCAATTCCCAGCAACCATATGGAGGCTCACAACCATCTGCAATGAGATCTGGTGCCCTCTTCTGGCCTTCGGGCATGTGTGCAGACAGAACACTGTATACATAATAAATCTTAAAAAAAAAAAGTGTTTTGAAGGGCTAGAGAGATAGGTTCAGAGGACCTGAGTTAATTCCCTCTACGCACATGTTACCTCATAACCACTTGTAACTCTAGTTTTTTGTTTTTTTTTTTTGGAGCTGAGGATCGAACCCAGGGCCTTGCTCTTGCTAAGCAAGCGCTCTACCACTGAGCTAAATCCCCAACCACGGCAAAATATTCTTTAAAAAAAAAAAAAAACTGTATTAGAAGCTGGGCAGTGGTGGTACACACCTTTAATCCCAGCACTCCGGAGACAGGCAGGTGGATCTCTGAGTTAAGGCCAGCCTGGTCTACAGAGTGAGTTCCAGGACGGCCAGAGCTACATAGAGAAACCCTGTCTCAAACAACCGTGTTTTGAGTACCACATACAGACTATGTTTTTTCCATAGTATCAGGGGTTGCACCCAGGGATTTATGCATGCTGGGAAAGCACTGAGCCAGCAAATTGCAAGACCACTGTCCAAACTGATATTGGAAGTAAATATGGAAGAACTTGTGCACCCAATCAGGAAGCTTAGTTCAAGGCAGTTTTGTTGAAAAAGGGCCTCTCTCTCCTAGCCCTAGCTGTCCTAGAACTCAAGAGATCTACCTACCTCCTCCTCTAGAGAGCTGGGACTAAAGGTGTATGTCTCCATGCTCTGCTTGGCTCAAGAGTTCTGGAGCTTCTCTCTCTCTCTATCTCTGTTTTTTGTTTTTCGAGACATGGTTTCGCTGTGTAGTTTTAGAGCCTATCCTGGAACTCACTGCAGTTTTGTAGACCGGGCTGGCCTTGAACTCAGAGATCCGCCTGGCTCTGCCTCCCAAGTGCTGGGGTTAAAGGCATACCCCACCACTGTCCGATGAGTTCTGGAGCTTCTTAACTCTTTGCCCTAGTGTTTTGTCAAATCCCTGACTTGTTCCTCTTGTTCCTGAGTGCAGAGAAGAAACCACAATTCTCAGCCATCAGAACACCCACCATGTATTGTGTTGGTGCACAACCTTAGTAATCCTAGCACACAGGAGGCAGAGGCAGGCAGATCTCTGAGTTCCAGGCCAGCCAAAGTTACATAGAGACCATGCCTTAAACACATACAGAGTTAAGTATGAGCTGACCATATTCAGCAGCTAGAACAAACACCAGTACTCACTCACCTCTGGGTTTGCACCACATAAACTAATATAAGGTTTTTGAGACAAACTCAAGTATCACACACTGACTTTGGACCTGCTGTGCAGTCAAATACTACCTTGAACTTATCTATGTATCTATCTATCTATCTAAATACCACCTCGAGCTTCTTATCTCTGTCTATCTACTGGTTTTTCAAGACAGGGTCTCAGCCCTCAGCCCTGGCTGTGCTGGAACTTGCTATGCAGACCAGGCCTCTGCCTCCCAAGTTCTAGGATTAAAGGTGTATGCCACCATGCTGGGCCCTACCTGTGGTCTTCTACTACTTCCTCAGTGCTGGCACTACCAGCACACCATATTTGTATGTTCTGGGCTATCAGACCTGCAGTTTTCTGTATGTGTAGTTGAATATTCAATCGAGTTCTATCTCTAGCCCCCAAACATTTTTTCAGCTGCAACTGTCTGAAAATTGCAAGTTATAGAATACAAATGAAGTTTGGAGTAGTGTGGCTCAAGCCTGTAGTCCTAGTATTTGAGAAGTGAGATGGTGACTACCTGAAATTTAAAGCTAGCCTGGGCTACAAAGACACACTCGGCTCAGAGAGGTTTTAAATATCATGTAGTTTGTTAGATCAAATTTTTTCTTTTTTTGAGGTGGTCTCTGTGTATTAGCCCAGGCTTGTCTTGAAATTGCTATCTTCTTACTCTCGTGGGTGCTGGGATTACAGGTGTATGTCACCATGCTGTGCTGGAGAGTAACCAAGTCAGCTTCTCTTAACCAGACCTTAGCCAGGCCTGCCGATGGTGGCACATACCTTTAATCCCAGCACTGAGGAGGCAGAGGACTGCTCTGATTTCAAGAATATGGCTCGAAGCTGGGCATGGGGTCTCACAACTGTAACAACAGCACTTGAGAGTAGAATACATATCGGATTTCAGACTAACCTTGGATATATGAGACCTTGTCTCAAAAAAAAGTTAGGATATGTAAGATGGCTCAGCAGTGAAAGCACTTGGCTAGCAAGCCGGACAGCGTGGAAGTACAGAACTGGTTTTCCGAAGGACGCGTCACACCCAAACTTTCATTTTTCATTCACACACAGACACACAAAAGCAGACTTTAGAAAAGTCTTACCTTGGGGCACATACACACAACTCTACCACCGCCACTGGGGCACACCCTACGCATTCCTCCATTCCTGACCTTCCACTGCTACCCCCTCGCTGAGCCTCACCGTTGGCAATCTTCACCCAACCATCCCCCACCCACTGGCTCTTGTCTGCCTCCCTCTAAACTATCCCCAGCTATACACACTGGGGAAGATCCAACAGCCACTGCTTGCCCTTCCTTCTAACGCTAGACTTCAACCCCAGGGCAGGCTCCAAGGTGCTCCCCCATAACCTGAGCCAATAGGGCAGTGATTGAGGATTCAGGTCAGGGCATTGGAGGCTGCAGGGGAGGAAGATAGGAAGGAAAAGGTCCTGGCCCCCAGCTTGGATATTTGAGACAGCTGCTGCTGCACCAGATCTCCGAGCTTCTCCCCAGGGCTGCTTCAACCGGCTTTTCAGGGTACTCATCAAGGCGGGTACACAGGCCAACACCGAGGGGCCGCAACCACTACAGTATCATCTGGGGCCTCGGTCCACAAGCCATGTATCAACTTCCCAGCTCTATGGAGTAGCATCGCCGCCATCATGCCCTAAACTGATGCCCAGGCAACAGAACGTTCCTGCTGTCACATCAACTGAAATAGCATGGAGGAGCTGGGGTGGGAGAGAGCTTCCGGGTGTCCTTAAGGGGGCTGCTTTGAGCTTTGTGAATAAACATGAACACACTGTCCTTAAAAAAAAAAAAAAAGGAAAATCAAAGTCTTACCGCCAGTTGCAGAAACAATCTTAGATCATGTGACCTGTTTGGAATATTCAGAAAACCTATAGAACTCTCCAGGGGGAGTGGCAATCAGCTACCCTGGTCTTCCGCGCCCACCTTGCGGACCCTCACAGCTCTCTAGGTATTAGATATCCCGCTGCGGAGTCAATTCAACGGATGAACTGGATTATTTATTAGATCCTCTGGTTCTACACATCCGACCCTGGTCTCGGCCCTGTCACGTGATTTGCACGTTAAACGCGCTCACAGACCGCAGCTCCCTGTGCCTGGTAGAGTCATGTGTTATCCTGAATCGTGCCTCCACGTCTCGAAGGTCCCGGCGCCCACAGGTGTCACGCTGACCTGCTGCCACCGCTGACTGCTGCGGTCCAGTTCTTCCTCCAGGCCACGTTCTCCTCCGTGGCCGCCGCTTTCTTCAGGGTAGCCATCACTAGTTCCTTGGTCCTAACAGCTTCGTTCCTGCGCTGCGGGTCCCGTTCCGGCATCTCCTATGGGCAAGAAGGATGTTTGCAGCCCGGGGTCGAAGACGGGGCCTCTCCCCACGCACACCCACCTCGGGGAGCCAGGGTGTTTCTACCTGCAGCATTGCCTGCTTCTGCAGTTCTCCTGGGGCCACAAGAGCAAACAGAGTGGAGCCCACGCCAGCACCCGTGCCTAGCACGGCAACCGCCACCAGTGTTTTACGAACCTTATCCATGGCCGACCATATTACCAACGAGGCGTCCTCCGCATCCTCCCGCAGCCTAGAGCGGAACCAGGACGTCTCACCGCTCCTTGTGCGGGCTAGAGCGACCTGGGAAGGGGGGCGGGGCGGGGCGAAACCGAAAACCATAGAGCAACTGCTGGGCTAGAGAGGGGTTGGTCCCTAGAAACGTTTCTCTGCAGCTTTGATCCTGTCCTGGACTAGCTCTGTAGACCAGGCTGGCCTCGAACTCACAGAGATCCATCTGCCTCTGCCTCCCAAGTGCTGGGATTACAGGCGTGCGCCACCACCACCCGGCTCAGACTCTTGACTCTTGAAAAGCATAGATTTTAAGAAACAACAAAAGCCGGGCAATGGTGGCGCAGGCTTATAATGCCAGCACTCCGGAAGCAGAGACATTCGGATCTTTGAATTTGAGACCAGCCAGGTCTACAGACCGAGTTCCAGGACATCCAGGGCTATACAGAGAAACCTTGTCTCGAAAAACAAAACTAAAACAAAACAAAACAAAACAAAAAAACGGGTCTCACGATGCTCCACTAGCTGACTTGGAACTCCCTGTGTAGAAACTCGTTATGTACAAGGCTGGCTTTGAACTCACAAAGAAGCCGCCTGCCGCTACCACCTCACCTCACCCAACCTGAGGCTTAATAACTGAGCAAAGGACATTGAGCGTGTTAAATGCTGGAGCCGCCTGAAGAGATGGCTCAGCCGACCTAGCTTCAATACCCAGCACTCTGATAGTGGCTCACACCTCCAGTTCCATGGGACATTGACACCCTCTACTGGTCTCCGTGAGCACCAGACACGCACTATGGTGCATAGACACATGTAAGCAAAACATTCATATACATAAAATAATGAAAAACAAAGTTAGATCCAAGGTCCATTGCCATCAAAGAGTGCATGATTGTGGGGCTGGGAATTTAGCTCAGTGGTAGAGTGCTTGCCTAGCAAGCGCAATGCCCTGGGTTTGGTCCTCAGCTCCGACCAAAAAAAAAAAAAAGAGTGCATGATTGCTGTGGATTTTTCAATTGCCAGTTTTCGTTGGGTGGTGGTAGCGCATGCCTTTAATACCAGGATGGCCCTCTGAGTTCAAAGCCAGGCTGGTCTACAAAAACCATTGCCAGTTTTCAACCCCTGGAAGTTTCGGATCCACACAGGGCTGTTCTCAGTATTTTAACTACACAGTGTAATGGCTAACACCGGAAACCTCAGAACTTAAGGAAGGTGAATCTGGAAGAGTCTGAGTTGGGGCCAGTCAAGGCTTCGTTGATAGACCTTGTTTCAAAACAAACAAATAAAGCAGATAAAGGTTAGCATAAACAGAAATTCAAAGCCAAGTGGACAGAAAAGGAAATAGATTTTTTTTTCCCCTCTCAGGTTTTGAGATTGAAACCAGATGTCAGACACGCTAAGTATCACCATTTCTTCCTTCCTCCTCTTTTTTTTCTTTCTTTCTTTTTAAAGAAACTGCTCTTCCAGAGGACTCATTCTCAGCACCTACCCATATGGCAGCTCACAACTGTATAATTATAGTTCCTGGGGATCCAACACCCTCACGCAGACCTGAATGTGGACAAAATACCAACGCATATAAAATTTAAGACAAAAAAAAGGGCTTCTAGGATTTCACTTTGTAGTCCTGATTGGCCTGGAATTTGCTGGGTAGACCAGGCTAGCCTTGAGGTCCCAGAGTTTTGCCTGCCTGTGCTTTTTTTGTTTTGTTTCTTGAGACAGGGTTTCTCTGTGGGAGCATGTCCTGGAACTCCTGTCCTGAGAGACCCATTGCCCTCTTCTGGCAGAACACCCATACCTATAAAATAAATACATTTAAGGTAAATAAATAAAAAGGGTTCCTGTCAAATAGCAAAAGCCCCATAAACATTCATTAAATAACATACAAATAAATAAGCCCACTTGAGAAAACCAGTCAACAAGGAGTTAGGGAAACTACCATCCCCGCTCTTTATTTATAGGGCTATAATCCAGACGCCCTTGTCTCCTACCTTGACTGCTATCCCTAGTGTCTCAGGCAGTAAACAGAATAAAGCTCCTGTCTCTCCTCTTTGGCTTCTCCCCTCCCTTGGAAGGCCCATAATCTCCCAGCATGTCAGCGTTCTTTCCTCAGCAGTGATTAAGGAGCCCTCTCCAAAGAAGATTAAAGCATAGTCTGTGTGGGGCACCGAGCAGGGTTACTTGACCTGGAATCCAAGCTCTCTGCACTCCTAGGGTCACTATCATGGCCCTTGTGCCAGGGAGTAGCAAGGATGGACCTCGGTCTGGAGATAGCCAAGACTCTTCATGGCATCCAGAAAGTCCCCGGTTGACGAATCCTCTCTCAAAGAATAGAGAAGAGATCGGCAGATGTGAAGGTCACCAGGATGCTCAGGTGAGTACTGCTGGTCCTGGGACTGGCTCATCCTCAAATTGGGCCCAACACCCCTGCTGAATTTATGCAGGTGTCCCAGAAGCCCCGCCTGCCCTCTATTGTGGTAGAGGCCTCAGAGGGAAATGAGGAAGACCAGGACAACCAGTGGCCACATGAGGAGTTGCTGCTGCTCACTGATGGTGAAGAAGAGGAAGCAGAAGCTTTCTTCCAGGACCAAAGTGAAGAGCCAGGTGAGGGTGGTGGCTTGTTCATTCATTCAGGTCATTGTCAACTAGGTGTCCAGGAATGTTAGAAATAGGAGGTGTGGTGTGGTGCAGCTTAGGGCTAAAGTGTATAATAGCACACACAGGACCCTGGGTTCCAGTAACACACTCTCTCTCTCTCTCTCTCTCTCTCTCTCTCTCTCTCTCTCTCACACACACACACACACACACACACACACACACAATGGTAAGTAGGTGAGAGTCTAGACAGTTGATACCATTGATGAACATTAGGGGACAGCTTTGGTGTTTTGTGTTTGTGTTTTTCAAAGAAGTCTCACTCTATAGTCCAAACTGACCTTGAACTGAAGATCTTCCTGCTTTGGCCTCCCAAATTGAGGGATTACCAGCCTGTAGCACCACGCCTGGATTGTTTGTTTGCTTGTTCCTTTATTTAGACACTGAAGAATGGACCTAGAGAGGTTCTCTACTGCTGAGCTGAATCGCCAGTCCTTTTTATTTTTAATTAGTTTCTTTGAGACAGTCTCACTTTGCTACTCAGACTGACCTGAAGTTCACTGTGTAACCCAGGCTGGCCTTGAACACATGGTAATCCTTTTGCTTCAGCCTCTGAGTACCTGAGATTATTAAAAGCCTGAGCCCCAGGCTTTGTACCCTGCCTGGTTTAGAGGGCTGTTCTGATCTTGTAATGAGTGATGTCTTTAAAAAAAAAAAAAATTAGGGCTGGAGAGATGGCTCAGAGGCTAAGAGCACTAGCTTCTTTTCCAGAAGTCCTGAGCTCAATTCCCAGCAACCATATGGTGGCTCACAACCATCTATGATGAGATCTGGTGCCCTCCTCAGGTGTACAAGCATATATACAGGCATAACACTGTACACATAATAAATAAATAAACCGGGCGGTGGTGGTGCATGCCTTTAATCCCAGCACTCAGGAGGCAGAGCCAGGCGGATTTCTGAGTTTGAGGCCAGCCTGGGCTACAGAGTGAGCTCCAGGAGAGGCTCCAAAGCTACACAGAGAAACCCTGTCTCGAAAATAAATAAATAAATGAATGAAGGAATAAATAAATCTTTAAAAAAAAAAATTAGGGGACTGGAGAGATGGCTTAGAGGTTGAGAGCACTGACTGCTCTTTCAGAAGTCCTGAGTTCAATTCCCAGCAACCACATGGTGTCTCACAACCGTCTGTAATGAGATCTGGTGCCCTCTTCTGGCCTGCTGTCATATATGCTGTATATGTAATAAATTAAAAAAAAATTTAGGCAGCCGGGTGGTGGTGGTATATGCCTTTAATCCCAGCACTCGGGAGGCAGAGGCAGGTGGATCTCTGTGAGTTCAAGGCCAGCCTGGTCTACAGAGCCAGATACAGGACAGCCAGGGCCACACAGAGAAACCCTGATTTGGAGAAAAAAAAATTTTTTTTTTAGGCATAGCTGGGTGTGGTGGAGGCAGAGGTGGAAGCAGTCAGATTTCTGTGAGTTACAGGCCAGCCTGGTCTACATAATGAGACTATATCTCCAAAATAAGAATGAAACAACAACAATAATACTATCTCTTTACTTGTATTTGTGAGTGTGATGCGCCTGCACAATAGTGTGAACATTGTCAGAAGACAACCTCTGGGGCCAGTTCTCTCATTTCACCTGTGGGTTCTAGAGACTAAACTCAAACTGCCAGTGCGACATGCAGTTTCCTTTCTTTTCTTTTGTTTTTATTGAGACAGGGTTTCTCTGTGTAGTTTTGGTGCCTGTCTTGGATCTGGCTCTGTAGACCAGGCTGGCCTTGAACTCACAGAGATCCGCCTGGCTCTGCCTCCCAAGTGCTGGGATTAAAGGCTTGGGCCACCACCACCCAGCCAACAGCCAGTTTTCTTACAGGCAGAGCGCCACTCTTTCTATTATTTGTTTGCTTGATTTTGACTTCCTTTGTTTGTACTGTTGGGATAGAACCCAAGGCATTTTTAAAAAAAAAAAAATGTGTGTGTTGCTGGGCAGTGGTGGCATATATCTTTAATTCTAGCATTGGAGAGGCAAAGACAGACAGATCTCTGTGAGGCCAGCCCCATCCACACAGAGTTCCAGAACAACACATTGAGACCCTGTGCATACCTTTAATCCCAGCACTCGGGAGGCAGAAGGATCTCTGTGATTTAGAGGCCAGCCTGGTCTACAGAGCCAGTTCGAGGACAGCCAGGGCTACACAGAGAAACCATCTCAAAAATTAAAAAAAAAAAAAAGTGTGAAGGTGTATTTCAGGAGTAGTGTCTGCATGTGTCCCCTGCATACCTGTGGAGATCAGAAGACAACTATGTGAGTCTTAGAGATTAAACACTGTCAAACTCGCCCTGGTCTCACCAGGTCCCAAAACCAAGGCTTTTGCACGTTAGGTAATCTATCACTGAGCTACACCCTAGCCCTGATCTGCACTTTTTGTTCTTTTGCTTCCTGATTACTGGAGTCATTGTTTATCTTGTTTGGCCTGGGCCTTGCTAAATTGTCTAGTGGTAATCTGGACTTGTACTATTTTAAAATACATGGTTCATTACTGGGGAGGGTAGATGATATTACCCCATATCTAACTGTCTAGAGGTAATTAACATTTTAGATGGATCGCTATATGTTGTTATATTTTGGGGTTATTTTTGAGCATTATGCACAAGTCACTGTGCTAAATATTTTTATCTTTTGGTTTTTCAGAACTCAATAGGAAGACAATTTCCCTCTATAAATGAGGAAACTGGGCTGGAGTGGCTCTGTGGGTAGTGCTTGCTCTGCATGAGGACTTGAGTTCAGACCCCCAATATTCATACAAATTCCAGCTGGGCACAGTAGCTCACCTGCAGTCACAGAGCACTCTAAAGGCTGAGATCCCTGGAGTAAACTACCTAGCTAGACTAGCTGAAGAGCTCTCGGTTCAGAGACACCCTGACCTAACTAAAGTTATCCATTGAGGAAGATACCTGATATTGATCTCTGGCCTCCACACCTGTATTCACAATTGACTACAAATACAGACACACAAATTACCACCCTGGCCCCTGTCCCCACAAGCAAGCTGGGCCTGGATCTCATAGACAACTACTTCCACCACCTCAGTACTGGGGTTAAAGGTAGAGCAAAACTGTCTCTTACACAAAAAATTAATGAGGCTGGAGAATTGGCTCAGTAGTTCTAAAGAACTTGTTACTTCTGCGGAGTACTTAGGTTTGGTTCCCAGCACTCACGTGGTAGTTCACAGCCATATGTAACTCTGCTTCTAAGGCTTGGATTTCCTCTTCTGACCTCATGCTCATACCAAATCTTTAAAATATTTATCTGGGCTGGGAATGGTAGCCAGGCTGACTTGTTACATAGTGAGTTCCAGGCCAGCCAGGGCTACATGGAGAAGCCTTGTCTCAAAATAAATAAGACACAGTATTTCAAAATGTCATAGGCTAATTCTTCTCCCAGGTTGGGCTTGGATACCACAGGACCCCACATCTCCTTTAAGAACATTTAACCCTGGACTTGGCTGGGGGCATGAACAAGAAGAGGATGCCTCCTGGATTCCTGAGGATACAGAGGGTCAAGAAACTCCCAACGCCTGTCCTCTTTGGGACCCAACAGGGTCCTGCATCTACAGAAGTAGATTTGTGGAATATTCCCATTTCCCACCTCCCAGTACCTTTGAGGGTGAGTATTGTTCTTTCTCCATTTCACTTGTTACTGTTTTCAAAGCCATTTTGCCACAGGACATACAATTTAATGCAGCAGTTGGATAATATATCTGCTCCAACACATGTACAACCCACTATCACCCTCACACTCCAGATTTAACAACTAGGGCACAAATTGTGTAACCCTGTTATTCCATTCTCAACTACCAGCTATTCATATTGCAAAGCTCTCCTTGCCCAACAGAAAATGGTAGGGTTAAGAAAATGTCTTTGAGATTTAATAAGCACAGTGGATAATACCCTTAAAAGGCCTAACTCCTACACTCAGTCCAGCCATTGAATTTTTACTCCAAGCAGATCAGTACAACATCAGGGTAACCTAGAGTCCTAGGATCCTCAGGCAAACAACCCTTGACAACAGTGTTCCTGAACACATGGGAAACCCGAGGATGCTAGGGCTCCCAGATTCCAAGGATGTCTTTAATCCCAGCACTTGGGAGGTAGGGGCAGGCGGATCTGAATTGGAGGCCAGCCTGGATTTCAGAGAAACCTTTGTCTCGACCGACCCCCACACCCCACCAGAAATAAAAAAAAAGTGAAGGCAGGAAGCAGTATGTTTGGCCACGGCCTCCTTGCATAAAGCTGTTCATATGGGCCCCGCCACAGGAACTAAGTCTACCCATCTACCCCTAGGACATCCGCAGGCTTGAGACCTCATAGCTCACATCCAATACCCACAGTGGACAGTCTGCTTCCTACAGCAGTTCAACCTCTCAGAGTCTTCAGTCAGCCAGACTACTGGCCAGGGCGCCTGTGGCTAGGGGTGGAAGAACGTATGTTACCTCAGGTTGGTTCTATGATTACGATGGATCTTTTACCATAGGATGAAGTACAGGTTTAAGATTCCCCCTAGAAAGACTCCCATCCGTAGCTCCCACAAGATCGACCAGAGAATCTTCAGTGAACTGTCACGCGCACTCCCAACATAAACAAGTTCCGAGTCTCGGGAAAAAAAGGAAGCCCACACAAGGCTCTTAGGGTTCACTGACTTTATTGGCTCAACAATAAACCGCGATGGAAAACATTAGCCATCACTCCCGGGGCGTCATCCACAGACCTGAAATCAGAATAAAAGAGCGTGACTATGGCAGAGAGGGGACTGCCTTGGTCTGGCTACATTTCTGCGTAGGGAGTGGTGTCCCGGCGTCTGAGGATAGAACCGGCGAACGGGAGGCCGCAGGCACCGAAGACATAACGCCGAGAGGGCCGGAGCCCTTTCCTTCTGCCTCCGTACATAACGGGGAGCAGGATGGTACGCCCGATCCCCGCCAAGAAAAGGAGGGTCTACAAGGTCAGGCCTAGACCCCAGCAGCACCCAAATGCCCATAACTTAAAGAGACTTACGCGAAAACGATCCTTCGAAAGACCCGTACCAGCGCGTAACTCGTTTATATAGGCCTGGAGCCTTCCCCCGAGCAGCGATTGGTCCGCGGGTGCCGGGGGCGGAGCCTTTTGCTCTTGGCGGAACCTGCGATCGGAGCGGAAGTGCGGCTCCACGTGTGAACCCCCGAGTTCAGCTATGGGACCTCCGGGAGGAAAGATCAATCGTCCACGGACGGTGACTCTGGGAGCTAACCTTTGCTTCCCCAGGCTTCCCGGAGCGTTTTCCTCTCCCGGGACAGGATCAGTGGTGTCTGGGGGTAGCTGGGCGCGGGGATCCCGAGTGGGCGTGCATAACCTTACTCGGATGCGTGTCTTTTTCTCCTTCAGGAGCTGAAGAAGAAGTTGTTCAAGCGCCGGAGGGTGCTGAGCAGGGATCGGCGACGGAAGCGCCAGGTGGTCGGGGCCGTTATAGACGAAGGGCTGACCACGAGGCACCATCTCAAGAAGCGGGCGTGAGTACGGTACTAGCCCCCTCCGAGTGGTCATTCCTGCTTCCTTCCTACCAAGCTTCAGTGCAGCTCAGATTTTTCCGATTTTCTCGTTCTCTTTTCTCTCACGTTTAAGCAGAAACTAGTTGACAGTTGTGGTAGTTCCCAAACCACCAGCCTCTCACAATACTGTTGCTCACAGGGGTTTATGGTTTCAATTCTGCTAAGGAAGATTGTCGCCTCTTACACCCTTCTAATGGTTATCTACATGAATTTAGATTTTTGAAATGAAGTGCACACATAAGTGCAAATAAGCAGTCTAATTTTCTCAAAGGTACACCAAGAATTTTGGATACAAATTCAAGTTCTGTGAGACAAATATCCTTTTTGTAGTTAGGTTTGTTCAGATTAACCTGGGTATCTTTGTTCCTACCCGTCCCTCAGGTCCAGTGCTCGTGCCAACATCACACTATCCGGGAAGAAGCGCAGGAAACTCTTGCAGCAAATTCGCTTTGCCCAGAAAGAAAAAGCAGCCATGGAAGGTATGTGTAGGGCACAGAAGTTCCATGAAGGGAGTCTGGATTGATTTTACCTGGGTTCTTAAAACGCTGCCTCTTTTTTTTCCCTTTGTTCAGTGGAAGCCCCTTCCAAGTCAACCAGGACGAGTGAGCCGCAGCCCAAACGACAAAAGAAGATAAAAGCTCCCCAGGATGTAGACATGGAGGATCTTGGAGAGGAGAGCTAAAGTCTCTGCTTCTTCTATTAGAAGATTCTCAACAGCAGCCCGAAGAATTGGGAGAACTTTGGAGAAAATAACTACCATATTTCACTCTCTCAGACACCCCTTAATGACCCACTGACCTCCCCCTGGAGGGAAGAGGACACAGAAAGAGACCGGTGACAGCCATCTCTAGCCTTCAGCTCCGTTTGTAATAAAGCCCTGGAGCTTTAACTACCATGCGTGAATAAGTGCAAGAATGGGAATGGGCCGGATAAAAAGGCCTTTGAGTGCTATTTCAGAAGCAGGGTACACAGTGTGCTTGAGCAATGCATTAAGAAACTAGATAATGCAGGGCATGGTGGTGCACACCTTTAATCCCAGCACTTTGGAGGTGAAGGCAGGCGGATCTCTGTTCTAGGCCAGCTTGGTCTACATATGAGTTCCAGGCCAGCCAGGGCTGCATAGTAAAGCATGATCTATAACAAACCAGCCGGGTGGTGGCGGTGGCGCACGCCTTTAATCCCAGCATTTTGGAGGCAGAGCCAGGTGGATCTCTGTGAGTTCAAGGCCAGCCTGGTCTACAGAGCGAGTTCCAGGAAAGGCGCAAAGCTACACAGAGAAACCCTGTCTCTAACCCCTGTCCCCCCAAAGAAAAAGGAACTAGGTAGCTTTTTCAGTGGTCTCCATCTTTTCCAGACAGTAACACTCCCAACTTCCCATTTCTGAAAAATACAGGCTGGTAGGTGGGGAGGGAAGAATCCTGAGAGTAGTTCTGACACTACACCTGTGTGGCGGTGATGGAGGTGGTTCTAGGAGTCAAATCCTGGGCCTCATTCATTCTAGGCAACCATTGTGTCATCTACATCCTGAGGGCCTGTATTTCTGTCAGCACTTAACGCAGTAGGAAGCCAGTTCTGAGGACTTTGTTTTGTTTTTGAAGCTTTATGTGTCCCAGGATTGTTTTGAACATGTATCCTTCTGCTTCTACCTCCACAGTTCTGGGATTATGGGTATGAGACATGCCCAGCCCTTTCCGGACTTACTTTTACCATTGCAAACATCTAAATAGATAGAGGGAGGCTGATGATAATAGTGCTTGACATCAACCTGAGTTCCATCCCTGTTAGGGTCTCAGTCTCAGGGATGGAAGGAGAGCCAGCTCTCCAGAGTTGTTCTCTGGCTTCCACACTTACATTGTGTCAAGCATGTTCCTCCATACACATAGTAAATGTAACAACAAAGCAAAACAGTTTAAAAAAAATTAGAGGTGGCCTTGTAGCAGTCCTCTGGTTTTCCATTCCTTCTCCTCTACTAAATACCATTAACATTTTATTTTATGTGTTTGAGTCTTGCGTGCATGGATGTGTGCATACCATGTGCATGCCTGGGATCTGCAGAGACCAGAAGAGGCTGTTGGATCTACTGGAACTGGAGTTAGACATTGTGAGCCTCCATGTAGGTGCTAGGAACTGAACCTGGGTTTCTGAAAGAGCACCAAGTGTTCTTAATCACTGAATCATCACTTCAGGCAACATTTTTTGTTTTGTTTTCTGCCCAAGGAGGCCTGAAGTGGGCATAAGGTCCCCTGGAACTGGAATTAAATTGGGAGCTGCCATGTGTGGATGCTGGGAATTGAACCTTTGTCCTCTCCCAAGAGCAGTGAGTGTTTTCAACCACTGAGCCAACTCTATCCCCAAAGAACTTGTAAATAAATGTCATGCACCTCTCTCTTCTCTCTCTCTTTAAATGTACATTGGCTTTTTTTTTTTTTTTTTTTTGAGATGGGGTTTCTCTGTGCAGCTTTTTTATTTAAATTATTTTATTGTGTGTATATATTATCCTGCATTTATGTGTATGCACCATGTGCACTTCTATGTTTGCTCATGGAAGCCAGAAGAGAGCATTGGGTCCCCTGGAACTGCAGTTACAGACAGCTGTGAGCTGCTGTGTGAGTCTAGGAGTCGAACCCAGGGCCTTTGGAAGAGCAGTCCTTCACTGAGCCATCTCTCCAGCCCCATCATTAGTATTTTTTAAAATTAATTAATCATTTATTTTTGGAGCTGAGGACCGACGCTAGGCAAGCGCTCTACCACTGAGCTAAGTCCCTACCCCCTCTTTCCCTCTTTTTTTTTTTAAATGCATATTTATTTTATGTGCATTTGTGTTTCTGCCATGGGTGTCAGGTTTCCCCTGAAACTGGAGTTACAGACAGGTGTGAGCTGTCATGTGGGTGCTGGGAATTGAACTCGGGTCCTCTGGAAGAAGAGTCAGTGCTCTTAACCCCTAAGCCATCTCTCCAGCCCACTCTCTGCAACTTTTGAAGCCTATCATGAAACTATGTAGACCAGGCTGGCCTCGAACTCACAGAGATCCTCCTGCCTCTGCATCCTGAGTGTTGGGATTAAAGGTGTGCACCCTGCCCCCCAGGCTGCATTTATTGTTTTTATTTGTCTGTGTAACAGCGGTGTGAGAGACTCTTGGGCAGTTGCATCACCAAAAAGCTGCCCCCTGGCACAAGCGGCAGCCCAAGAAAACTGCGTCTTTCCAGGTAACTCCAGGCAACTCTTCACCTGTACATTCTAGCAGTTCCCAAGACTACATGTAGCGGGGACAAGGGTATATACTGCTGTGGTTGGGGGTGGTAGTGGGAATGGTGGCTAGACTCATTTGAGGGGTTGATGACCAGCACTCACCTCCTATAAGGAAATATTGATAGGGTCTCATGTGGGTAGCTGTTCTGATTCACGACGGCAATGATCATATCAGTTCCACTATAGTGTACCTATTTGACAGGTGAGGATTCAAGATCTAGAAAAACTTAGAAACATTTTTTTAGTATGTTCAGGTGTTTTGACTATGTATATATGTGCACTACTTTTGTGCCACAAGAAGGTAGCCTGTAAGGGAGGGCAGCCTTGTATAAGACACACCCAGACACCAATTCTCAGCATAAAGGAGAGTTAGTACCCCAGAGGGGCAGTCAGTAGGGGAGGCTGCCTCTGGATTGGGCAAAGGCAGAAAGCAAACAGCAGTAGCAGCAGGTGGTTTTTTTTTTTTTTTTTTTTTTTTTTTTTTTTTTTTTTTTTTTTTGGTGGGGTGGATTTTAAGGAGAAAATGGGGGCATCTGGGCTAGGGTGAGTTGGTAACTTCTGATTGGACATGTCAGCCAAAAATAAATTTTGATTGTTGAACCTTGGTGTTTTGTCTCAGGAATGAGTCAGAGGCCAAATAAGGGAATAGACCTTGGGGGCTATCTTTAGGAATATAATCTTTAGGAATATACTCTAATCCCTGGAACTGTAGTTAATTTTTAAGACTTGGTTGTGAGCCACTGTGTGGGTGTGGTTATTGAACCTGGGTCCTTTGGAAGAGCAGTCACTGAGCCATCTATGTAGTACTTTCAAACTGACTCTTGTTATTCAGAGGGGTTTCTGTATCCAGCATCATATCAAGAACTTTAGGCTGGGTCTGGTGGCACCCATGCTTAGTCCCAGCACTCAGGAAGCAGAGGCAGGTGGATCTGAATTTGAGGCCAGCGTGGTCTAGAGTGAGTTCCAGGACAGCCAGGATCATACAGAGAAACCCTGTCTCAAAAAACAAAATACCAAACAAGAATTTTGTGTAAGTTATTTCAAGTGATTTATTACATACTATGTGAGGCAGAGAAGTCATGCTCATCTTACAGATGAGGAAATAGGCTCCAGGTAGCTAGGCCACTTGTTCAGGGATATATTGCCAACAATGGTACAAAAATCCAAACCCAAACTGGCTCCCGTAGACCATAAAATCTTTAAGGGCGAGAAGCCCCATAGTAAGCCTGGGTAGTGGTAAGCGTCTAGTCTCAGCTACTCCGGAGGCTCAGGGAGGAAGAGCGCTAGAGCAAAGTATTACAGAACAGCCTGAGCAGTTTTATTCCAAAACAAAAGCAAAAGCTAGGTAGTATGCCTGAAATCCTGGGAGAGAGGCATGAGGATCAGGAGTTTAAATTCCTGAGACCCTATCTCTACAAGCAAATAAGCAGGCAGACAAAAGAGAAACACGCTATACTATATATATTTTTTTTAAATCTGAGCCGGGCGGTGGTGGCGTATGCCTTTAATCCCAGCACTCGGAAAGCAGAGTCAGGATTTCTGTGATCTCCCTAGTCTACAGAGCGAGCTCCAGAACAGGCACCCAAACTACACAGAAAAACCCTGTCTCGGAAAAAAGGAAGAAAAAAAAAAAAAAAAAAATCTGAGAGACAGTGTCTCATCATGAACCCCTGGCTTGCCTAGGTCCTAGTTTGTAGACCAGGTTGACCTCCAGTGCTGGGATCACAGACGTTGAGTCGGAACGGCCGGATCCGTGCTTCCGTTTCTAAAAGCTCATGAGTTTCACGTTAATACTATTGCTGTTAGGAAAAATAATTAAGTCGCACCGTGAATGAAAGGTCCCCGGTAACTTTCCTGTGTCGATGAGGCCATTCCGGGGTGGGGGTGGGGAAGAAGGTTGCGAGGAGGGCAAGCCTGTTACCTCCTGTGACCGATGCGACACGGAACCAAAGTACTAGGGCTTCGGACTCCGCCGGACTGGTTTTCCTGAGAGGCGGGGTCGCTGGTTTCTGCGCGTTTCCAGTCAGCGCGCATGCGTCGCCTGTGCTTCGCCGCTCCCGCCTCAGGCTCCGGGTAGGGCTCCGGGATGTCCGCGTTGTGCGACCCTCCCGGGGCCCCAGGGCCACCCGGGCCTGCCCCCGCCACCCACGGTCCCGCGCCTCTCAGGTAGTCAGAGCCCCTGGTACCCCAGCCCCTCATCGCGCGACCCCGCGCCGATGCCCAGCCTTCTCTACAGAAAGCCGGATCCTACCTTGAGAACTCGCGTCAGGGTTCTCAGAGATTCTGGTCGCGTCCTCCCGGAACTCAGGGACCGCCTCACTAAAAACTCTGGGCTGCAGTGCCTGCCCTGGCTTGCCCTGCCCTTGGTTCTGCCTTCCCTAGACCTCACTGGCTTCTTATGCCGGCCTTGCTGCCAGCACTTGGGGACATCAGGACTCTTGAGAACCTAGCCTCCCTGCCCCTTTTGCCTGGAAGAGGCTCAGACTACATGGAGTGTGTCTTGGGAACCAAGGCTCGGAGCCTCAGTATCTGGGCTAGCTTCTTCTTTGCACACTCTTCCCTCATTTTGGGGTGCCTTTTTGCTTTTGAACCGGAGGGATGGCACAGAACCCTGTTAGCCCACAGAATGCTGTTGACAGAGAAGACAGTAAGAGGAAAGGGGTTTTACTTCCTCTCTCAACATAGCTTTCAGAACCTCTAAGACAGAGCTTGTATATGAGGGGAGGGGAAGGGTTGTAAGGCTTGCTCATCTGTGCCCTGTGACACCCCCCCCCCCCCTCCCCGTACGATTCTCAGCACATTGAAGGTGGTTAATTGTCTGCGGTTAGAACTCTCTTTTTTTTTTTGAGCTGAGGATCGAACCCGGGGCCTTGTGCTTGCCAGGCAAGTGCTCTACCACTGAGCTAAATCCCCAACCCCCAGAACTCTCATTTTTTTTGAGACAGGGTCTCTCTACTGAGAGATCTAGTTGTCCCAGAACTCATTATGTAGACTAGGCTGGCCTTGAACTCACAGAGATCTGTGTTGGAATTAAAGGCCTGTACCACCAAGTGTGGCAGAATTCTTGAACAATATGAGAAGGCACTCATTTGGGAGGGAGAGCTTTAATTTAGTAAAGGGTTTACAATTTTCTGACCATTAAGAGATTTCAGGGTGCTTGTGCTGTAGAGGGGGCTGGAAGATGTTAAAGGAGGTATAGAACTTCAGAATATATTTACTTAATTCATCAAATCTTCATTGAGTATTTTCCATATGCCAGCACCTCGATAAAATAGATAGAATTCTGTGAGTTTATTTATTTATTTTCAAGACAGGGTCTCATTTTGTAGCTCTGGCTGTTCTGTAACTTACTATGTAGACCAGGCTGGCCTCAAACTCACTTGGATCCACCTGCCTCTGCCTCTCAAGTGCTGGGATTAAAGGCATTGGCCACTACTCCAGCCCAGGAATTCTTGGGTTTTAAGAGCACAGAAGTAATTCCTGCCCTGTTGGAGCATTCAACCTGATTTCTTTCATTTCTTTATCTGTAAAATGGGATCATAATAGTCTAACCATATTGTTGTCAGGACTGAAACAATTCTGGTAAAGTACTTAAAAGTGGGGCTGGGGATGTAGCTCAGTGAGAGAGCTCCAGCCTAGAATGCCTAAAGCCCTGGGCTTGATACCTAGCACTGAAAAAGAAAAAAAGATACTTGGATATTTGAGAGGTAATATGCTATGATTGTTGTTGTTGCAAGAAGAACAGCGTTTACGGAATGACTAAGGTGAACCAGGAGCGGGTATGCTTCTGAATCTTTATAAATGCTTATGAGGGATGTTTTATCCTATTATACATAGGATAAAACCACAGCTCTTGGAAGGAATGTGACTCTCCTAATATCTCCCAATGTTCTGAGTCGATCCTTTTGCTTCCTTATAGTGCCCAGGAGCTGTCCCAAGAAATCAAGGCTTTTCTGACGGGTATAGACCCCATTCTGGGCCACCAGCTCTCAGCTCGTGAACATGCTAGATGTGGTCTTCTCCTGCTCCGTTCTCTGCCACCTGCTCGGGCTGCTGTACTGGATCACTTGAGAGGTGTTTTTGATGAGAGTGTCCGGGCACACCTAGCTGCCCTAGAGGAAAGTCCTGTGGCTGGTCCACCTCACCTTCGTCCACCTCCACCCTCCCATGTCCCTGCTGGTGGACCTGGCTTAGAGGATGTGGTGCATGAAGTGCAGCAGGTGCTATGTGAGTTTATCCGGGCCAACCCAAAGGCCTGGGCACCTGTGATTAGTGCATGGTCCATTGACCTTATGGGACAACTGAGCAGTACATATTCGGGTCAGCATCAGCGTGTTCCCCATGCCACTGGCTCTCTTAATGAACTGTTGCAGCTGTGGATGGGCTGTAGGGCCACCCGCACATTAATGGACATCTATGTGCAGTGCCTCTCAGCTCTCATTGGTAGCTGCCCAGATGCATGTGTGGACGCCTTGCTGGACACTTCTGTCCAGCATTCTCCACACTTTGACTGGGTTGTGGCCCATATTGGCTCTTCTTTTCCTGGCACCATCATCTCCCGAGTCCTCTCCTGTGGCCTTAAGGACTTCTGTGTTCATAGTGGGGCTGGAGGAGGAGCTGGTGCTTGTGGTGGAAGCTCTTCTCAAACCCCATCTACAGACCCCTTCCCTGGATCTCCTGTCGTCCCTGGGGAAAAACGGGTGCCCAAGATTGCCTCAGTTGTAGGCATCCTAGGGCATCTGGCCTCTCGCCATGGAGACAGCATCCGACGGGAACTACTGCGCATGTTTCACGATAGCTTGGCAGGAGGTGCTGGGAGCCGCAATGGGGAACCCTCCCTTCAGGCCACAGTTCCTTTCCTCCTGCAGCTGGCAGTCATGTCACCAGCTTTGCTAGGCACAGTCTCTGGAGAACTTGTAGACTGCCTCAAGCCCCCAGCAGTGCTAAGCCAGCTGCAGCAGCACCTACAGGGGTTCCCCAGAGAGGAGCTGGATAACATGCTAAACCTGGCTGTGCACCTGGTGAGCCAGGCCTCTGGGGCTGGTGCCTACCGCCTGCTGCAGTTCTTAGTGGATACGGCTATGCCTGCTTCAGTCATCACTACCCAGGGCCTGGCTGTGCCAGACACTGTGAGAGAGGCCTGTGACCGGCTAATCCAGCTGCTACTGCTACATCTACAAAAACTGGTTCATCATCGGGGAGGGTCTCCTGGAGAAGGGGTGCTGGGCCCGCCCCCACCTCCTCGTCCAGTGCCCTTTCTTGATGCGTTAAGAAACCATGTTGGAGAGCTGTGTGGAGAGACTTTGCGGCTGGAACGGAAGCGCTTCCTCTGGCAGCACCAGCTCCTGGGCCTGCTGTCTGTCTATACGCGACCTAGCTGTGGGCCTGAGGCGCTGGGCCATTTACTGAGCAGAGCCCGAAGCCCGGAAGAGTTGAGTTTGGCAACGCAGCTGTACGCAGGGCTAGTGGTTAGTCTCTCTGGCCTTCTTCCCCTGGCCTTCCGAAGCTGCCTGGCTAGAGTGCATGCAGGAACCTTACAGCCTCCCTTCACAGCCCGGTTTCTGCGCAATTTGGCCTTGTTAGTGGGGTGGGAACAGCAGGGTGGTGAGGGCCCTTCAGCTTTAGGGGCCCGGTTTGGGGAGTCAGCCTCAGCGCACCTGTCTGATCTGGCTCCTCTTCTGCTACATCCAGAGGAGGAAGTAGCTGAAGCTGCTGCCTCCCTCCTGGCAATATGTCCCTTTCCTTCAGAATCCTTGTCCCCTTCCCAACTTTTGGGATTAGTGAGAGCTGGGGTGCATCGCTTCTTTGCTTCTCTAAGGCTGCATGGCCCTCCCGGCGTGGCCTCAGTCTCTCAGCTTCTTACTCGCCTTTCTCAGACTTCCCCAGCTGGGCTCAAGGCTGTCCTGCAGCTGCTAGTGGAGGGAGCCTTACATCGGGGCAACACAGAACTGTTTGGAGGGGAAATGGATGGGGACAATGAGATTCTCTCAGCTGCCTCTACCCCTTTGGCTTCTGCCTCTCTGTTGGACATTAACCGGAGGCATACTGCAGCTGTGCCAGGTCCTGGAGGGATCTGGTCAGTTTTCCACGCTGGAGTCATCGGCCGTGGCTTAAAGCCACCTAAAGTTGTTCAGTCTCGAAACCATCAGGAAGTTCTCTATAACACCCAGAGCCTCCTTAGCCTTCTAGTGCACTGCTGCAGTGCACCTGGGGGCAGTGAGTGTGAGGGTTGCTGGGGGGCTCCCACCCTGAGCCCAGAGGCAGCCAAAGCAGTTGCAGTGACCTTAGTGGAGAGCGTGTGTCCTGACGCAGCTGGTGCTGAACTGGCCTGGCCCCCAGAGGATCATGCACGGGCCACTGTGGAGCGGGATCTCCGCATTGGTCGGCGCTTCCGGGAACAACCCCTTCTGTTTGAGCTTTTGAAGCTGGTAGCAGCTGCTCCCCCAGCCCTGTGCTACTGCTCCGTGCTGCTGCGGGGGCTGCTGGCTGCCCTCTTGAGCCATTGGGAAGCCTCTCGACACCCTGATACAGCCCACTCCCCCTGGCACCTGGAGGCATCCTGCACCCTGGTGGCTGTCATGGCTGAGGGAAGCCTCTTGCCACCAGCCCTGGGTAATATGCACGAGGTGTTTAGCCAACTGGCACCTTTTGAAGTGCGTCTGTTGCTGCTTAGTGTCTGGGGTTTTCTCCGGGAGCATGGGCCCTTGCCCCAGAAGTTCATCTTCCAGTCTGAGCGGGGCCGCTTCATCCGGGACTTTTCCAGGGAGGGTGGAGGTGAAGGAGGACCCCATTTGGCTGTGTTGCACAGTGTCCTCCACCGTAACATCGATCGCCTGGGGCTCTTCTCTGGCCGTTTTCAGGCGCCTTCACCTTCACCGTCCACTCTGCTTCGTCAGGGGACTTGACCTTTTCTCTGCTCCGGAAATCGAGGGAGGTTGAACAGTGAAAGAAGAGACTAAGGTGCTACAGAAGGGTGGAGACTTCTAAGTCCGTACGTAAGGAGCGGTGTCACTTTTTTCAAACCCCATCATTTTTTTCTAAATAAAATTTGCGGAGTTGAGACAAACAGTCCAGTGTTTCTATCTGACTCAGCTGCCAAAGCCTGAGAATGCAGAGGCGGGGACGTCAAACCACGCCCCACCCATAATTTAGAACGCGCTCGGCCAATGGCATAGACGTCCGGCCGCGCTCTGGCCGGGCCAATCCAGAGGCCGGAAGGGGCGTGGATTAGGGTACGTGGCTCAACGTGCGCAGGGGCGGGTAGGTTCGGGTCAAGGAGCAAACCCGGTACAAGATGGCGGCGGTAGCGGCAGTGGCGGCGCGTAGGAGGCGGTGAGGAGCCCGGAACCCGGGGGCGCGCCCGGACGCCCTTAGATCCCCCGAGCCCCATTTGCTCCTTTCTCTGTGCCTTCCCGTCACCCTGCTACTCCCGGCCTCGCAGGGCTCTTTGTCCCCGTGGTGGTGGCCTCAGGCTTCGTCCTCCAGCGGCAGATTCGCGAGTCGCTGCGGCCCTTGTCTGTGGGGCTCTGGATCTCGCCGGGTGACTTAGAAAGGCTGAAGCTGGGTGCTCTTTTCCGCCTTGGCCGCTCCCAGCCGCCCCCTCTCCCTTGGCGGCTCGCGGTGGCCAATGCTTCCGCCGCCTTCCTGCAGTGCTCAGGGCCGTCGAGGCAGGTGGAGGGACGAAATGCATCCCGGCCTGTGACAAAGCAGCCTGTTGCCACACTGCTCCTCTTTCAGGCTGGAAGCACTGCGGTGGCCAGGTCGTCCTGTATTACTTTCTTGCTCTCCTCACCAGCCCTGACCAGTTTCGTTAATGCTCGTTTGGTGGGCACGGCTGGGGCAGGAGTAAGTTCACAGTCTGCATGGATAATGTTGCTCAAACACAACATGCTATCGAATGGGTTGCTCTGCGCTCTAGAGTTTTTCTAGAACTGAAAAAAGCTTAGAAACACATCAGCATCGCAGAGCGCGGTACACCTAACGGACGTAAGGGTTGGGAAGAGGCGTGTACTGTCAGCAGCAGTGTAAAAAGGGTGAATCATAAACTTAGCTCTCCAATAAACAAGTGGACTTACTTTAAAGCTCATTCCTGACTTTTAGCTTGTAAACACCTCTTGTTTCGGGCGCTTAAGGCATCCCTGAATTCCTAGAGCCAACAAGTCATAGCTGGAAATATCCTTTAGAAATCATATCCTTATGGACATCTCCCCAAACCTACTTTATAGACTTGAAGATAAGACTCCAAGGAGTCTTTAACTGCTCACTACTGCTATTTGGGGCAGGTGGGCACAGGGACAGTCGCCCAGTTTCCTCTAGCAGCCACTCCTCAGGACCAGGGCTGTACATATATGCCTTGTGCTTAGGTTTTTCTAGTAGCGTTTCTTCTGCTTGTTTTACTGTTACTTACTCCTGCTCAGCCTAGTGTACCAATTCCTAGTGTTTCCTCACTTTTCTAGCTGTCTTTTTTCACTACTGGTGGCTCCCAGACAGCCTTCCAAAATTCTTGGCTTCTAGAGGGCTTCCTTTGTTAACTGATCCTTTTCAAAATTTGCTTTTGGTGGTTCTGGGGATCAAACAGGGCTTGATGAATGCAGAACATTCACCTTGCTTTGTGGTAATTTTCTTCCAAGTAGGTATGGAAGCTGGATAACAGTATGATAGGCCCTGTGTTGGTTTCATTGCTTGGAAGAACCATGTCTTCTGTATTGCCAGTCTACCCTTGGCTGGCCTGGAACTCACTATGTAGACCAGGTTGGCCTTGAACTCAGGAAAGATTTACCTCCCTCTGCCTTCCAAGTGCTGGCATTAAATATGTGCACCACTATGCTTGGCTTCCCCCTTTTAAAAATAAGATTTTTTTTTTTTTTACATTTATTTTGCCTGTGTGTGTGCCTATGCACATGTATGTATGGTTCTCTCCTTCCACCGTGTGGGTCTTGGATAATCAAGCTTAGGTCATGACACTTGGCAGCAAGTGCCTTACCCGCCAAGGCATCTTGTGAGTCCCCTCTACAATCTCCATGGAACAATTCTAAGTATGTTCCTGTATTGCTTACATCGTAGTCACTGAAAGAACTTGTTTAAAAGGCTGATGTTAGAGGTTGGGATATACCTGAATGTTTGCCATGAGTGAGACCCTGGGTTCAATCTTCAACACTTAAAAAAAAGTAAAGAAAATAAATCTCTTGTCCAAGGTTTGGTAGTGTTTGTTTAATGAACATACCAAAACAGGGTTTTACATAGCTCAGACTAGCCCTCAGACCTAAGTCTTCCTGCTTCTACCTCCCAAACATTGGGATTACAGGTCTATACCACCATACTGGGCTAGTTAGTTCGTTCTTTCTTTCTTTCTTTCTTTCTTTCTTTCTCTCTCTCTTTCTTTCTTTCTCTCTCTCTCTCTCTCTCTCTCCCCCCCCCCTCTCTCCCCCTCCCTCCCTCCCTCCCTTCCTCTTTCTTTTTCTTTTTTCAGAGAAAGGGTTTTTTCTCTGTGTAGCCCTGGCAATCCTGGAACTTGCTCTGTAGACCAGGCTGGCCTTGAACTCACAGAGATCCTCCTGCCTCTGTCTCCCATGTGCTGGGATTAATGGTGTACACCACCACTGCCTGGCTTACATATAAATAGACTCTAAAATATGAGAGTCCCTATATAGGATTCATTTAGTTGGTGAATATATTCTTCAAGCTAACTTAAATTTTATTGTCATTTTTTATGTATGGGTTTTTTTTTTTTTTAACCTGCCTGCATGTCTGTGCTCTATGTGTGTGCCTGATGCCAGAAGAGGGTGTTGTGTATCTCCCAAAATAAATGAAGGTTGTGAGCTGGCATGTGGGTGCTGGGAACCAAACCTGGGTCCTCTAGAAGAGCCACCAGTGCTCTTGACTCCTGAGCCGTCTCTCTAGCCAAACTAACTTTCTTTTTTTCTTTTTCTTTTTGGTTTTTTGAGATAGGGTTTCTCTATGTTGTTTTGGTGCCTGTCCTGGGTCTCACTGTAGAACAGGCTGACCTCGAACTCACAGAGATCTGCCTGGCTCTGCCTCCCGAGTGCTGGGATTAAAGGGGTGTGTCACCACCGCCGGGCATAAAGAAGTAGTTTTGAGCCCTGGTTACTTGTTAGAGTTAGAGGATATTTATTTATGCATTGTGTTTTGTTTGTTGGTTTCTTTTCAAGACAGGGTTTTCTCTGTGTAACAGCCCTGACTATCTTTGGAACTTGCTTTGTAGTTAGACCAGGCTAGCATTGAACTCATAGAGGTCTGCCTGCCTCTGCCTCCTGAGTGCTGGGATTAAAGTTGTGTGCCACCACTGTCCATCGAATTATAATTTTTGAGATGAGATCTTACTCTTGCTCAGATTAGTCTCCTATTTAAAAATAAATAAATAAATAAATAAATTCTAACCCTGCCCTAGCCTCTCATGGAGCTGTGGGCTACAAGCATATGTCATGCCATAGGGAGCTTAAACAGACCCTCTTTTAGGCCAATTTAATCAGTCTTTGAAGGTGATACTAGGGTATTGATTCTTTAAAAATTTCAGTCACTTGAAAGCTAGGGATACATCAGTTAGCTAGGCCCTTTGGGTTCATTAGGGCTCAGTATGTTTTTCAGTTATTACTCTTTTTAGCCCTAGATAGTGATGGCTATCTGTTTTGAAGATGCAGAACTGAACACCAAAGGAAGTGGATGCCTAGTGTTCCAGGGAAGCTAGGACCTTAGGAATTGTGACCAGCAGACAAACTGAGGGTATAGCTTTTGATGTTCTAGCTCTAGCTTCATCTGATGCCTTACCCTGGAAAGGTATAATTTGCTTTGTTGCTCTGATGTACACACATGGTATGACCATTTCCTCTGGGATTGACTGTTACTGCTTCTTCCCTCTGAGAGGCTGATGTAACTACAGTCAGTACTCGAGCCTTTGAAGTCCAGAGGTGTCTACTTTCTACTTTCTTTGCCTTTTGAAGAGATAGTGTAAATGAGCCATCCCTTCAGGACTTGCTCTCTGTGTCTGTCTGATTCTGTCTCTGTCTGTCTCTGTCTCTTTCTAAGACAGAGTTTCTCTGTGTACCTGTGGCTGTCCAGGAACTAGGTCGGTGGACCAGGCTGGCCTTGAACTTAGAGATTCTCTTGCCTCTGCCTCCAGAATCCTGGGATTAAAGGTGTGGACCACTACTGCCCAGCAACTTTTCTTTAAAAAAAAAAAAAAAAAAAAAAACAAAACTTTTGAGACAGGATCTTATTACATAGTCCTGGCTGGCCAGGATTTACTATGTAGACCACAATGACCTCGAACTCACAGAGATCTACTCTCTGCCTTCTGAGTGCTAGTTTTAAAGACATGTGCCACCATGCCAGTCTCAGGACTGACCTTTCATGAGCTGTCTTTTAGCGTTATGGCAAAAAAGTGAGGCCCTCTTGACTGAGGTGTTAACTGCTCTCTCCTTGTCTTTTTTCTCCTAGGTCTTGGTTAGGTTTGGTACTGGCATGTTTAGGGGTCTGTCTGGGGATTACCCTTGCTGTGGATAGAAGCAACTTTAAGACCTGTGATGAAAGTTCCTTTTGCAAGTATGTTTCTGGAAGAGGTGAATGAAAAGTGGGTATGTGGGGAAGTATGTGTGGCAGGGCAGGTGGGTAGTGTAAGAAAGGAGATGATAAGTAGAGGCACCTAAGGATATTGAGATGCCCTCTAACCTTACTTCCCAACTGTTGCACTTGGCAGACGGCAGCGAAGCATTCGGCCAGGCCTTTCTCCTTACCGTGCCTTGCTGGACACACTTCAGCTTGGTCCTGACGCTCTCACAGTCCATCTGATCCATGAAGTCACCAAGGTCAGGCAAGACAAAATAAGGTAGTAGGGATGGGAAAATGGGTGGTAACTTGGGAAATTGAATCTTGTAACCAGTGTTTTATGTCAGGCTGATCTTGAGAATTTTACTTTTTTTTTCTCTGTGTATTAGTATTTTGCCTTCATGTCTATGTACAATGTGTAGGTCCCATGAAGGCCAGAAGAGTGTGTTAGATCTACTGGGACTGGAGAATTGATCATTGTGAGCCAGCATGTGGGCACTGGGATCAAACCCAATCCTTTGGAGGAGCAGCTAGTTGTCTGAACAGTGGAGCCAGATCTCTGGCCCTGAGACTTTTGATTTTGAAGAAATCTGATTTCAGGTTCCTTAGGCCAAAGCTTCATAAACTTTTTCCATTTGCAAGAAATTTTTATAATAGAGAAAGGGAGAGAGAGAGTGTGTTGTGTATGAGTGGTGTGTGGGTGTGTGTGTGTGTGTGTGTGTGTGTGTGTGTGTGTGCACAAGTGTGTGTATGCACAAGTCAAACATTTAAGTAAGCCGTAAATTTATTTTATAACAGTTATTTGGCACACACATGTCTTTTTTTTAATGTAAGTGGATGTTTCCAGACAGGGTTTCAGGGTTTCTTTTTGTAGCCCTGACTGACTCACTGTGTAGATCAGGCTGGCCTCAAACTCGGAGTGATTGGCCTGTCTCTGCCTCTGGAGTGCTGGGATTAAAGGTATGTCCCACCATCGCCTGGCCAATTTTACAGTTTCTTAAAGATGAAAGCAAAGTTATATTCTAATGAGATGATGTACGTGTTTGTCTTTGTATGAAGATTTAGCCATGTCCGAAATACATGGTACTGAGGTATTCAAAGCGTCTTCAGGGCTTTTCAGAGTCGAGAATTCCACTTCATATAAATACTACATAGTATGAAATGGCTAGAGCCACACTTCAGAAATTGTTGGAAATTGTCCTAATCCCAAGCCCAAATTCATTCCTTTTTTTTCTTTTGTTTGTTGGGTTTTGGTTTTTCGAGACAGGGTTTCATCATGCAGCCCTTTTTTTTCAAGGTTCATTTATTTTATGTATATGAGTGCTCTGTCGACTTTATGCCAGAAGAGGGCATCAAATCCCACTATTGATGGTTGTGAGCCACTATATGGTTGCTGGGAATTGAACTCAGGAATTTTGGAAGAGCAGCCGATGCTCTTAACCACTGAGCTATCTCTCCCGCACTGGACATTACATTACTTTTTTTTTGAGCTGAGGATGGAACCCAGGGCCTTGTGCTTGCTAGGCAAGCACTCTACCACTGAGCTAAATCCCCAACCCACATTACATTTTTTTTAATGAAGCTCAAAACTTAAGCCAGCAATCCATATAGTAATCATTTATTTATTTATTCTGGGACAGGGTCTCATTATATATCCCTAACTGACCTTGAACTCACAGAGATCTTGCTGCTTCTACTTCCCAAGTGTTAAGAACTGTGCCACCATACCTGATAACTTAAAATGTAAGCTGTCATACTTTTGTAAGAGCAGAAAACTTTGTATGTATAATAAAAATACCACAATTGATAACACACAGTAGTCTCAATGTGAGCCAAAGTGTTTTAGGCAGTGTTCATTGGCATAGTGTGCCACGATGGCATGAAAGGACAAAGTGTATATTGTGCATTGAGAACCAAGGCTTCAGTGAAGTTGGGTGGTGCATTGTGGGTGGCCACAGCTAGATTTTTTTTGGGTTTTGTTTATATTTATCTATCTATCTATCTATCTATCTATCTATCTAATCATCTAATCTATCTTAGTTTTTTGAGACTGAGTTTCTCTGTATAATAGCCCTGGCTGTCCTGGAACTCACTCTGTAATGTAGACCAGGCTGGCCTTGAACTCAAGAGATCCTCCTGCCTCTGCCTTCCAAGTGCTGGGATTAAAAGTGTGCCACTAGTCCAGGCTTTCACCTGTTCCTCTTAAGAAGGACCCAGATTTAAATTCTAGCACCCACATAGTGGCTCACAAAATATCTACAGCTCCAGTTCCAGGGACCATTGCCTTCTTCTGACCTCTGTGGCACCAGGCATGCACATAGTGCATATACACTCAGGCAAACCACTCATACATACAAAAATAAATAAATTAAAAAAATATATATTTCAGTTTTAAATCAAGAGTGGTAGGCAAAAGTCTGAGAAGAGACACCTCAGAGAGAAAGTGTTCAGAGGGTTTGCATGGTCTGTTTGGTTTCTCCAAATTCAGATTTTCTGTCTGTGCAGGTGTTGCTTGTGCTGGAGCTCCAGGGCCTTCAGAAGAACATGACAAGGATCAGGATTGATGAGCTAGAGCCTCGGAGGCCCAGATACCGAGTGCAAGATGTCTTGGTGGCTGATCCTCCCACATCTCGGTAAATTTTTCCTAAGAAGGGTATCTGTCAGAGTACCCTCTGTCCTTCCTTTGGTAACTGTGTTGCATCAGAGAAATAGTTGACTAGCACCCCCTCTTCCAGTCTTTCCAGCTTCTTTCCTTCTTCTGTCTCAGTTCTTCACTCTGCTCACTGAGCACACAGTGGTGTTCTGGCTTCCTCTCAGACCTAGGCTAAGTCCTGGTGTTAAAAGGAAGTAAGCAAGCCACAGATCACACATTTTTGTTGTTTGCCAGGCTCCCCTCCCCTCTTTTTTCCTAGTTGTTTAGAATACGATTGCTCAAGTATTTACTTTATATTTATTCATGTTTAAATTACAGGTCTCTGCTGCAGCTCTCTCTCTGTCTCTGTCTCTGTCTCTCTGTCTCTGTCACTTAACCCTACTAGTGACTCCAGTCTCTGGAGGACTGGTATTATAAGCATGAGCTGCCTTCCACACAATACCTTGTTCTTTCCCAGTTAATTAATGAGACAGAACATCTCTGTATGTTTGATTTTCTTTTATGTGAGTGTGTGTACAAGTGCATGTGTGTCCAGAGAACAACCTCTGGAACAGTATTTATCTCTCATTGACCTGGAACTCATTAATTAGGTTAGGCTGGTTGGTCAGCAATCCCCTGGCATTCACTTGTCTCTGCTTCTCTAGTATTGGGGTTCTAATCGGAAGCCACCACACTACATTCATATGTGGATTCTGGGGATCGGACTCTGCTCTTCATGGTTGTGAGACAAGCACTTTACCAACTGAGCTCTTTCCTCAGGCCCTATTTATATGTTGCCTTTGGATTTACTATTCTGAGATAATAGCTGATAGCTTATACCCATTCATCTCTTTTGGGGTTTGTCCTTACTGGCTTAGAGACTTTGTTAATCTTGAGTCTTTACCATTTATATCTTGTGAGTACCTTTTCCCAGGTTGTAACCTTTTAATTTACTAAAGGTGTCATTAAAGAAAAAAAGAAAACAGTTTGAGATTAAGGATGTGACTCAATTGTAGAGTACTTTGCTAAGCCCTGTGCTTAAGTTACTCCAGGAAAGCAAATCAAAATACTTGGGCTGGGGAGCTTTTAGCTCTGCTTTTAGAACACATGTGCTAGGCTGAGTTTCAGTATTTCAATATCCATTACAACACATGTACACACACTTTGTAATTTGGCGTGATTTTAGATTTATAGGAAAATTGAAGGAGGGACTTCCTTTGTACCCTACACACAGTTTGTGTGCTTGCTAACATTACTGTAATTTGTCTTCCTGAGTGAATTGGTAGCACTGTACTATTAACCACAGTTTATGTTTACTTAGATTTCCTTTGGTTTTACCTAGTATGCTTTTTCTGCTCTGAAGCCAAGATACCATACAGCATTCCTCTGGACTGAGGCAGTTTTTCAGATTTTGAATGTTCTTGATGACCCTGAAGGCATCTTTTAGTGTTAGTGTTCAGGTTACTGTGTCAGTCAGTGTTCTGCCTTGTGGTGTTAGCACATACTGCTTTGTCTAATAACCTCTCTTGGGCTGTGGGTGAGGCTCAGTGGGAGAGCACTTGTGGGGTGTGCACGAAGCCCTGGTTCAGCCCGCAGCATTGCACAAACAACAGCTGTTTCATCCTGGCCTGGTGGTTGGCATCTGTAATCCTGAGATTATAGATCCTTGAGAGGCTGAGGCAGGAGAATCGCTTTAACATAAATATTAGAGGCCAGCCTGGGCTATAAAGTGAAACTTTTCTTAGAAACTAAACAGACAAAGACATAAACTTGAACCACGAAGGAAAAGAAAAAAAAATTTGTTTACCTCTTGTAGACAAATATTTCTTCTAAGGTTTTATTTTTTGTTTGTTTTGTAGCTCTGGCTGTCCCGGAATCCACTACATAAACCAGGCTGGCTTCAAACTCGGCCCTCTGTCTGACTCTGCTCCCCTAATTAATTAATTAATTAGTTAATTAATTAAAATGATTTATTCTGACAAAGAATGCCTATGTCTGTGTGGAAATGTCATAATGGAGCCCCTTTCTACACTTCATGTATACTATTGTATTTTTTACTTTAAATCCTCTTCTCTGACCCCAGTGTCCTCATGGCCTATTGAGCAGATGTGTGTTCCTCTTCTAATAGGTCCCTAAATTTTTATTTATTTATTTATTATATTTATATATGTCTGTGTATGGGTATGTGCATGTTAAGTACATGTGCCCTTTTGGAGGCCAGAGGGTTCCTGGAGCTGGAGTTAGATGAGCTTGTGAGCTGTCTGGCATGGGTGCCGGGAATTGAACAGTCAGTATGAGTTCTCTGCAAGAGCAGTCAGTATGCACTAATTGATGAGCCATTCTTCTAGCTCTAGTGTGTGTGTGTGTGTGTGTGTGTGTGTGTGTGTGTGTGTGTGTGTGTATGCACATGTAACATGCATGCATTGGTGAGAGGACACAAACTCTGATGTTGTTCCTCAGATCACGTCCCCTCTTTATTTTTGGAGACAGGGTTTCTTTGTGTAGCCCTGGATATCCTGGAACTTGCTCTGTAGCCCAGGTTGGCCTAGAACTCAGAGATCCACCTGCCTCTGCCTCCTGAGCACTGGGATTAAAGGTGTGCACCACCACTGACTGGATGTCTCCTTTTAAATTTTTTTCCCCTTTTAAATTGTTTTTGGGATAAAGTTTCACATTGGCTTGGGATTTAACTAGTAGTTTAGGCTGGCTAGCTAACCTAAAGGATCACCTGTCTCTACTTTTCTAACAGTGAGATTACAAGCATGCCCTACCATGTCCAGCTTTTTTACTTAGGTTCTGAGGGTCGAAGTTAGTTTGTTTTTGTTTGTTTGTTTTTTGCAAGCATTTTACTTAACCCGTTTCTTTAGTCTTTAAACTTTCTTTGAGAGGATCTTACTGTGCTCTGGCTGGCATGTTCCATGCTTTAGACCAAGGTGGCTTTAGACTTGAGGCAGTCTTCTCTCTGCCTTCCAAGTGCTGGTTTACAGATATGTGCCACCATACCCAGTCTCAAGGTTTACTTATTTTGGGGCCAGTGGGATGGCTCAATAGGTAAAGACACTTCTGGCCAAGCCTAAGGACCTAAGTTGAATCTTCTGGACTCAACATGAAATAAGTAGAGAACAGACTCCAAAATATCTTACTTTGGTCTCTACATGTTCACAGTGGCACATGCTAACCTGTCCCCATGATATAAATGAAAACATACAAAAAATGAAATTTTATTTTTTGTGTGTGTATATCTGCATGTGTGTGTGTGTGTGTGTATGTGTGTGTGTGTGTGTGTGTGTGTGTGTGTATGGGTATGCACTATAGCATGTGTGTAATGGTCAGAGGACAAGTTGGGAAATTGGTTCTCTCTTTCTATAGTGTAGGTCTTTGGAACCTGATCTCAGGTCATCAGGCTTAGTAGTATGCATCTTTACCTGCTGGCTCATCTTGCCAATCCCCAAAAGTGTTCAGAGAGAAAAAGGCAGTAGTGAGTTTGTCTCTCCCTGAACTTGATGCCTGTAGCAAGCTGGTCACATACCCCTTTGATCTCTTTTCCAGGCTTTCAGTTTCTGGCCATGATGACAACAGTGTAGAGCTAACAGTGGCTGAGGGACCCTACAAAATCATTTTGACAGCACGGCCATTCCGTCTTGACCTGCTAGAGGATCGCAGCCTTCTGCTCAGTGTCAATGCCCGAGGACTTATGGCCTTTGAGCACCAGAGGGCCCCCAGGGTCCCGTGAGTACAGGGTGGGGATTCAGGGAACTTGTGATAGTGCCTAGAAATGTGACAGGGTCTGGTTTTGTATTCTTGGGAAGAGATTGGGTACAGGACAGCCAGATGGGGGCAAGAGGGTGGGAGACACCATCTGTCAGCGAGGGTAAAAACCAGACCTGGGTTGCAATTTTCTCTTTTCTGGTACATATCAGGAGGCGGTTATTTTTGTCCCTGAGCTGTACACTGGGCACCCTCCTCTGGGAGGCCTGCCTGGATCTGCTCTTTCTTTCCCTTCTCACGTCATCCCATTCCCCTAGTTTATTTTCTTCCTATTGATTTATTTGCTTGCTTATTTATTTATTCATTTATTCATTTATTTTTGGTTTCTTTTCCCCCATCTCCAGAAGTTTGTCTACTGAAACTCACTTTTATGTTTCTGTTTTTGTGTTGTTGGTTTTGTGCCTCCTTCCCCTTCCCTACTCATCTCCTGCCCCAGTTTCTCGGATAAAGTTAGTCTCACGCTCGGTAGCATGTGGGATAAGATCAAGAACCTTTTCTCTAGGTAAATCCACGGCCACTGGTACTGTATCTGTTCCTCTCCTTACCCACCCTCACTCTGGCCCTCTGGGGAAGCTGTCCCAGGCTTTCCATGCCCTCCCTCACCATCTGTTCTTTCCCCACTCTTGGTACTTGGGCTCTTGTTTGCTGTCTCCCCTGGCTGGGAGGAAGATGAGTGCCCGAAGTCCTTAAGGGATGTAGGAAGCTTACTGCTTTGCCAGGGGTGGAGGGGTTTTCCGTTTTGCTGGGGTTCCTGCTTCTAACTTGGAATACATTTGAGATCCTGGAGAGAACTGTTTGCCAGCTGCCCTTGAAAAGCATTCTTTTGTTGTTGTTGTTCATTTTTTGTTTGTTTTGAGACAGGGTTTCTCTGTGTAGCCTTGGCTGTCCTGGAACTCACTTTAGATCAGGCTGGCCTTGAACTCCCAGATCCACTTGCTGTACCTCCGGAGTTCTGGGATTGAAGGCATGTGCCACCTTGAAAAGCTCTCTTTGGCAAAACCTTTTGGAGTCCCAAAGTGTATCTGGAGAGGCTTTTTATGGTTTGACCAACTTGCCTTTGTGTAAAGCCTGATGAGGAAAGGTCAGATTTTTTTCTGTGATGGCAGCAGAGCCAGGACTGGCATTTAGAACCTAGGCTGCTGAACCACCCTGCCTGTCTCTTGTAGATACCAACAGAGGCTGCTGGTGTGGGCCTGTGTATAGGAGGCACTTCCTGCTGGCATCTACTCGGCATTTCCCTGCCAGTCCTTTCCCCATTCTGCTCTTTGGGGTCCCTTCCCAAGCTTTAACATTCAGTCCCTTCCTCCAGTGCTTTCATTCCTTTGGACCCTTGGCTCTCTATTCCCTCACCCCTCCTTCCATTAGCCCCTCATCCCTGCCCGCTTTGGATGGGAGCAGACAGCTCTCCTACCTTCCAGGCAAGAATCAAAAGACCCAGCTGAAGGCAATGGAGCCCAGCCCGAGGCAACACCTGGGGACAGTGGCAAGGCAAGTGGAAGGGGTGGGTGGAGTGTGGAGGGTTGACTGGAGGCTGCTGAGTAAAGGCCGACAAGGACAGTGAGCCTAGTCTTGTCCTGAAGGGTGAGATTTAGAATATGAGAGTGGGAAGAGACTACTGGTGCATGATTGGCTATCAGTCCATTTGTTTCTTTTTTTAAACAGCCAGAGGAGACCCAGGAGAAGGCTGAGAAAGATGAGCCAGGAGCCTGGGAGGAGACATTCAAAACTCATACTGACAGCAAGCCTTATGGTGAGGGCTGGGAAAGCCCTGAGTAAGGGCTCAGGGACATCTTGCCACGCAGAAGCTCTGTAAATCAGCCTTTGCTTTTCTTTCAGGACCTACGTCTATAGGTTTGGACTTCTCTCTGCCAGGAATGGAACATGTGTATGGGATCCCTGAGCATGCAGATAGCCTGAGACTGAAGGTCACTGAGTGAGTCCAGTAGTAACACTGGGATGGTTGAAAAGGAGGCAGCCAGGGCTCGGGGATTTGCTCATTCAGTTGCATATTCTAGACAAGCATTACTCCTTCCTGTATCTGGGTTACCTTTCTGGATTATAAAGTTCTTTAAGGAACAAGTCTGTTCTTCTTTCGACTATATATCACAGCCTGGCCAGTCATTAGTCTAAGTCTATCTGTCTACCACCAGGGGTGGTGAGCCATATCGCCTGTACAACTTGGATGTGTTCCAGTATGAGCTGAACAACCCTATGGCTCTCTATGGGTCTGTGCCTATGCTCCTGGCACACAACCCTCATCGAGACTTGGGCATCTTTTGGCTTAATGCTGCTGAGACATGGGTTGATATATCCTCCAACACTGCTGGGAAGGTAAGAGCCTAGTACGGGCAGAGATATGGTAAGTCTGCCAGGTCCTAAGACAGGGATGCTGGAATGTGAGTGTGAAAATGCCGGTGGTCCTTAGTCACTGCAGACGGCACTCCTGGTGAGTGCAGTCACTGCCCTCTGGCCTGAGAAGATTCACTGTCCATTCTGTAGCGACACTCTGGGTGTAGGGTTACGTTGCTTACTGAGATTGAAAAGGCCCCCAGTCTCAGGGAGACAACAGGTATCAGCGGGTTACAAGGCAGGGACTTCAGGAGAGGTAAATGGCAACAGCAAGGCGATTGGTCTCTGGTGGAAGGGATGGTGCTGCTTTGGAGAGAGTGGTCCACAGACGCCTCCTAGAAGACATAATCATTTACTCTGACCACACAGAAAGGGTTAGGAGCCAGTTGTGTGAGCGCTCAAGAGAAAATAGCTGCTTTCGTCTCAAGTCGGCAGTCAAAGGTTGCCTTTCATTTGTCTCCTCCATAGACCCTGTTTGGGAAGATGCTGGACTACCTGCAGGGGTCTGGGGAGACTCCACAGACAGACATTCGTTGGATGTCAGAGAGTGGCATTATTGATGTTTTCCTGATGCTTGGGCCTTCAGTTTTTGATGTCTTCCGGCAGTATGCTAGTCTCACAGGTAGGCGGTGCCTCCACTCTGCCAGCCAACAGCCTTATTTTTCTGTTTTGTGAGAAGTTAGGTTGTACATTTTCAGAAATTCTCTCGCAGCCTGTTTTCCTATTCTACCTTCCTTTTAGTCCCCCTCTACTTTGTAATCAGGTTTGATATCCCCTTTGTGACTCTGTCCTTTTCTTCCTCCTTGGTTCGTGTATGTGTATGCATGCATACCATGTGTGTTTGTGAGCACCCTCAGAGGCCAGAAGAGGGCACCTGGAGCTGAAGTTAGAGGTGGTTGTGAGCTGCGTTTGATGTTGGTGCTCCGAGCCTAAGCTTGGGTCTTTTGGAAGAGCGGCAAGTGCTCCTCATCCTTGAGCCGATTCTCTAGCCCTGTAACCATCCTTTGAAGAACCAGGCATGGCGGCAGCGCACGCCTGTAGTCCCAGCACTCGGGAGGCAGAGGCAGGAGGATCTCTGTGAGCTTGAGGCCAGCCTGGCCTACAAAGCAAGTTCCAGGACAGCCAGGACTCTGTTATACAGAGAAACCCTGTCTCGAAAAACTAAACAAACAAACAAACAAACCAACCATCCTTTGATGAACCTGCAGGGACCCAGGCATTCCCCCCTCTCTTCTCCCTCGGCTACCACCAGAGCCGCTGGAACTATCGGGATGAGGCTGATGTTTTAGAAGTGGACCAGGGTTTCGATGATCACAACATGCCCTGTGATGTCATATGGTTGGACATTGAGCATGCTGATGGCAAGCGATACTTCACTTGGGACCCTACCCGCTTTCCTCAGCCCCTCAATATGCTTGAGCACTTGGCTTCCAAGAGAAGGAAGGTAAGGGTGGCCTGCAGCTATGTTTGGTCTTCTCACAGTAAGACTGAAGCATGCGAGTCCCAACCATCTCTACTTTTACTCTTCGCCCCTAGCTGGTGGCCATTGTGGACCCCCACATCAAGGTAGATTCTGGCTACCGAGTTCACGAAGAAATTCGAAACCATGATCTGTATGTTAAGACCCGAGATGGCTCTGATTATGAGGGCTGGTGCTGGCCAGGTAAGCAGGCCAAGAATTGAAGAGGAGACTGTTGGGAGGCCGAGGAGGTAGAACTGTTTCATTTTGTTTTGTTTTTGCCTCTTGGGGATTGACAGCTGCTGTTTTTCCTCTCAGGCTCAGCTAGTTATCCTGACTTCACCAATCCAAGGATGAGGGCCTGGTGGGCTAACATGTTCAGCTTTGACAGTTACGAGGTAGGAAAGACTGTCCCTGTGCCTTCTGTCTTTTCTACCTTTTCTTCATGACTGAGCCTTTGTGCTCGATTCCATTGCTTTTGTTGGGCCTATACATTTTATGCGGACTTGAAGATCTTGGAGGATTCTGAAAAATGCATGGTTTTCGATTTCTGGAAGCTTCCTGTCTAACAGTGTTCATCCTTTCCCTCTTCTTTCCTATACACACTTGGTGCCTGTGTTCTCAGGGTTCAGCTCCTAACCTTTTTGTGTGGAATGACATGAACGAACCGTCTGTGTTCAATGGTCCTGAGGTCACCATGCTGAAGGATGCCGTGCATTATGGTGGCTGGGAGCACCGGGACATCCATAACATCTATGGCTTATATGTGGTAAGGGACTGAGAGAGGAAGGTTGGGAGACAAAGGGAGAAAGTGCTTAAGCATGAGGACTTTGTAGTTTCCCCCAGATGACAGGTGGCTGTTGTTCATTTCTCTCTCTCTCTCTCCCCCTCCCCCCTCTCCCTCTCCCTTCTACCCAGCACATGGCGACTGCTGATGGGCTAATACAGCGCTCTGGTGGCATAGAACGTCCCTTTGTCCTGAGTAGGGCTTTCTTCGCAGGTTCCCAGCGCTTTGGTAAGACTTGGAGAATAGAGTTGTGGCAGCTGTGCATGAAAGTGAAGGCTTGTAATCCCAGCACTTAAGAATGTTGACTCAGGAGTGCTTTAGTTGTAGGGCTGCCTAGATAGTCTAGGCCCCTTGGAGCTACTTAGTATGACTCTGTCTCAAGGAAACAATAAGCAAAAAATAGAACTATAACACAAAAAATACAAATGCCAGATCAGAGGAGCCATGGAATCTCTGGAAAGCTGCATATTACATCCTCCAGCTGTGTACTTTGAGGGGAACCAGAGAGTGAATGGGATGTCTAATCCTCATTTGAGAGTTCTGACAGGGCTGGAGGGAGAGTACCTGCCTAGCTTATGCAAGGTCTTTGTTCAATTTCTAGAACCAAAAAAAGGAGTAGTGTTTAAACCTTCAGAGCATCCTGGCTGCTGTCCGAGGACACCTGTCTAAGGGCTGAGTCCCTTTCTCTTTGTCAAGCGCCTTCCCACTTCACTTTTTCCCCAGGGGCTGTTTGGACAGGGGATAACACTGCAGAATGGGATCATTTGAAGATTTCTATCCCTATGTGTCTCAGCCTGGCACTGGTGGGACTTTCCTTCTGTGGTGGTAAGAGGAGAAATTTGGGGGTTTGATTGGGATAAAGTCACAGGGCTTGGGCATGAGCAAAGAACAGAATATCTATATGGATGGCTGCCAGTACCTCTTCTTTGCCCTTTCTGCAACCTGCTCCTTCTTCTCTCCCAGCGGATGTGGGTGGTTTCTTCAAGAACCCAGAACCAGAGCTGCTTGTGCGCTGGTACCAAATGGGTGCCTACCAGCCATTCTTTCGGGCTCATGCCCACTTGGACACTGGGCGGCGAGAGCCGTGGCTGTTAACGTCTCAATACCAAGACGCCATCCGAGATGCCTTGTTCCAGCGGTACTCTTTGCTCCCCTTCTGGTATACCCTCTTCTATCAAGCTCACCAAGAAGGGCTTCCTGTCATAAGGTAAATTAGTCAGTGGGGTCTGTGTAGAATCAGCTGAAGTGGCTGTGAGCTAATGAAGCCTGGTTTTTGTGTCTGCGCCTCTTTCCCTTTCTAGGGCCTTGTTTTTAAGATCTGATTTGATTATGAAATGTAGAAGGGAGGTTTGGGGATGTAATTTACTGGTAGAGTACTTGCCTGGTATGCATAAGGCCATGCTTTCAGTCAGTCACCAGTACCACCAGAAAAAGAGAAGAAAAGAAAAGAAAAGAAGAGAAACAGGCTAATAGGCTAATGAAATGGCACAGTGGGTAAAAGCACTTGCCATCAAATACAGGGAACTGAATTCAGTCGCCAGAATATGATAGAAGGAGAAAACTGACTCCTGCATGTTGCAGGTTGTTCTCTGATCACCACATGCATGGCATGTGACCCTCCATCCCATCAAATGTTGTAATTGGAAAAAGGGGGGTGTGGGTTGGCTCCGGAGGCAGAGCCAGGTGGATCTCTGTGAGTTCGAGGCCAGCCTGGTCTACAGAGCAAGATCCAGGACAGGCACCAAAACTACACAGAGAAACCCTGTCTCAAGAAAGAAAAGAAAAAGCACGCCTGGTCTTGTGGGCTAGGGAGCTAAGGTAGGAAGGACGAGTTTAACACCAGCCCGTGCTGCATAGCAAGACCCTGTCTTAAGAAGAGAGTCAAGGGAGACTAATGGAGACAGGAGCATGGTGGAAGTGAGCATCTGAGGACAACTGCTAGCGGTGATGCCGTTCGACAGAAGTAAGTAAGATGGGGAGTAGGGCTAGGTGGTCACAGAAGGCCTGCTCGAGAACGCCATGTTAAGACGAGCTTGTACAATGAGTGAGACAGATGTTTGTCATCCCAAGGAAGAACATTCCATGGAAAGGACATGCAGGTGCCAAAATTCTGAAGTAAAGCAAACCAGAGATAAAAAGTTCAGAGGGCCTTGGGAGAGATTGGCATGGTGAATGGAGAAGACACTTCTCTGATCCTAGAGGGCCTTGCCAGCTTGGTGTCACTGAAGTGTTTGAGGAGACCACTAAAAGGTAGAGAACAACTGGAGGAGAGTGGAGTTAGGAGGTGAGATAGGAAGTAACATGACCAGTCGAGGTGCAGTGTGCAGCTGCCACCGTCAGTTGGCTGAAAGCTCCTCAGTTTCTCCAGAGTTTGAGTCTTTGTTGTTTTTTGTTGGTTTTGGGGTTTTTTTTGTTTTGTTTTGTTTTTTTTTTTTGAGACAGAGTTTCTCGGCTGTCCCAGAACTTGCTCTGAGACCAGGCTGGCCATGAACTCAGAGATTTGCCTGCTTTTCCCTCCTGAGTGCTGCCACCACCGCCCAGCCTCCCAGTGTGGTTCTTGTTGCTAGTTCTTAGAGGATTGTCTTTGGCCTTTGTCTGAGAAGATAATGTCTTCTTTTCCTGTCTTGCTTCCTTCTAGGCCCCTCTGGGTACAGTATCCTCAGGATGTGACTACTTTCAGTATAGAGGATCAGTTCCTGCTTGGTAAGAAGTGGGAAGACAGTTGGTAATGGGTTGGGTTTAGGCTTAAGAAGAATTTGTGACTGGGTGGTGGTGGTGGGGGGGGTGGTGCACGCCTTTAATTCCAGCACTCCAGAGGCAGAGGTAGGTGGATTTCTGAGTTCGAGGCCAGCCTGGTCTACAGAGTGAGTTCTATGACAGCTAAGCCAAGGCTACACAGAGAAACCCTATCTTGAATCCCTCCCTGTCAAAAGAAGAACTTGTGCTATATGTATGTGTGAAGGTCTAAGAAGGTTGCAGTAACTGTAGCGGACTTGTAATAGAAAGATGCTTTAATGTTCTCTCGACTGGCAGCTCATGCCCTCAGTTCCATGTTAATTCCTGTTGTTTTAGGTGATGCACTCCTGGTTCATCCTGTATCAGATGCTGGGGCCCACGGTGTGCAAGTCTATCTGCCTGGCCAAGGAGAGGTAAGTTACAGAATGCTGTAAGCAAAGAAGCAGACAGGATGGAACCCCTGTGCATTAAGTGATCCAATATCTTGTCACCCACAGGTGTGGTTTGACATTCAAAGCTATCAGAAGTATCATGGTCCCCAGACCCTGTACCTGCCAGTAACTTTGAACAGTGTGAGTATTACTGTCTAGCTGCCATCCCTGTGTGTAATTTGAAGTGCCCAAAAGAGCAAGAGCAAAAGATGCTGAGAGGCCTAATGTCGTGCCTCACTAGTACTTTTGCCTTAGATCCCTGTGTTCCAGCGTGGCGGGACAATAGTGCCTCGATGGATGCGCGTAAGGCGTTCCTCAGACTGTATGAGAGATGACCCTGTCACTCTCTTCGTTGCTCTCAGTCCCCAGGTGAGTCTCCAGTGGTGAGCCACTTCAGCTGTCTGCCTGTGTTCTAGAACTCAGTCCCCGGGATATGTCCTTCACTCCCTCTTGGCTTAATTTCTCATCTCTTTCTGCTCAGAGTACAGCTCAAGGAGAGCTCTTCCTAGATGATGGACACACATTTAACTATCGTACTCGCCATGAGTTCTTGTTTCGTCGATTCTCATTCTCTGGCAACACACTTGTCTCTAGGTAATGGAGTACCCTCCACGTGGGCCTGGGCTTCAGGGGTGCTCAGATTCACTCTGCTTTTCTCATCTTTTGACTTTACTTTGAACAATCTTCCTGACAACTTCTCCGATTGGCATTTGCTTTTATTGCCTCCAGTTCAGCAGACCCCAAAGGCCACCTTGAGACACCTGTCTGGATTGAGCGAGTGGTTATAATGGGGGCTGGAAAACCAGCAGCCGTGGTGCTCCAGACCAAAGGTTAGTGATAGGTCTGGCCTTGGGATGGGGAGAGGCAGCAGAAACAGGGTTGACAGGGTTGGACCCTTGCTATGGGGAAGTAGCCTATTGCTGACTGGTGCTTGGCTTCCTTCCACAGGATCCCCTGAAAGTCGCTTGTCCTTCCAACATGACCCTGAGACCTCTGTGTTGATACTGCGCAAACCTGGCATCAACGTGGCATCTGACTGGAGCATTCATCTTCGATAACCCAAGGATCTTGTTCTGAGTTGGGAGGAGGGGTGTGGTGGTATTGAGTTACCTTTTCTTTTGCTTTGGAGTTTGACCCTACTTAGAGTTCACCTTTCTAATCCCAAGACTCAGATTCTGCCAACATCTGGGCAGGGTGACAGGGCTGTCCTAGGACTCTGAATTCCACATGTGAACTAGGCTTTCCTTGTGTTGTTTCCAGGCCCCTCCCTCATCCCAGTATCCTGTTGCTATAACTGGAGCACACTCATTTGTGAAGACTCGAGGGGCCTTGTCTTTCTCTTCCCCTTCCATGGGGTCCCTGACTTTTCCTCAGACCCTGTCCTTTCTTGCCTCTTCTGTTGATGCCTTGGAAGAAGATGAGGACAGTGAACTCTAGGGTTCCGTTTTTTCTTCCTTGTTCTCTTCTTTCCCAACTGCCCACCCTTTTCATTCCTCCCTCCCTGGATCTGCCCTCCCAGCCCTCACCTTTCTCCGTTCCACTGATACACTGGGACCATCCCTTACCTGGTGAGGGACGAATGGATCAAGATTCAGGTTGCTGGAGAATATTCTCTTCCTTCTCATCTCAACCTTTTCTTCCCTGTTTGTTTCCAGAGCTGCTGCATTTCTCCCATCCCTTGAGGGAGAAGCTTCCATACAGTTAAGAGGGATGGTCATTAAACTTCTTTTGCCCCCTCTGGTCCCCTTGGGACACTCAAGATAGAGAAATGAGTTGTGGTTTCACTGAATCACGGTCACCTGTATTTATTGCTGGGAAGAAGGCTGAGGGTGGGAGCAGATGATCATGTGTATCCAGGGACAGCTTCAAGCCCTGGGAAGGGGTTGAGGGAGGACTCAGGAACCAGGAGAAATATTTGTGGGAATTTTTTTTTTTACTTCCTCTGGGTTCCCAACTGTGATAGGTTTTGATAAAAGGAGAAACAATAAAAAGATAAACCATAGATAACAATTAGGTGTCTGAATTATAGTTGGAAACTGAAATACTCCAGAAGATAGTGGCCTTCCATTTTAATCTGAGTAAGCTGCTTAATTCTAGCAAACCAAGCAAGCATGGAGCTTCTTTAGCTTGGTAGGTGCCAGGACTTTATAGAACAACCCACCAAGGGGTCTAAGGTGGTAGAGCAGTCAGAAAATTGCTCTGCCTTACTAAGTGTAAGGACCTGAATTTGATCCACAGACCCATTGTGAAAAAAGCTGAGTGTGGTGGTATGGCAGGCATTTGTAATCCCAGTGCTGGGGAGGTGGAGACAGCTAAGGCTCTGGCCAGCTTGCCAAGCCTACTTGGTAAGTTCTAGCCCAAGCCAGTTTAAAAAAAGAAAGGATGACTGGGCGGTGGTGGCGCACACCTTTAATCCCAGCACTCAGATCCAGGCGGGATCTCTGTGAATTTGAGGCTAGCCTGGGCTACAGAGTGAGATCCAGGACAGGCACCAAAACTACACAGAGAAACCCTGTCTTGAAAAACCAACCAACCAACTACATAAACACAAACATGCAAACAAATAAATAAATAAATTAGAGGATGGTTCCCAAAGAAGATGTAAAGTTAGTTAACCTCTGGCCTGCACATAATCACACATACCAGTTGTCATTTTGTTGTTGTTGTTTTGTTGTTGTATATTGGTTGTGTGTTCAGGTTCACTCATGACCACGGAATCAAGATACAGAGGTACCTCAGATGATTCTACCCTTTCTCAGCTGCAGGGGGAATCTGTCTCTACAGACTGGTGGTCCACTGTAGCTTAGCAAAGAGCCCTGTTATTCTCTAATTTACACTTTTAGCAACTTAATATTTGTACCCCAACACCTCTCATCTGAGTTCCCCAAAGGGACAATGCCAAATGCAAATCCTCAGTTAAGGAATATCACAGTTTTCCAGATTGTCCCTCAATCAAATTGGCGTAGGCTTTGCATCTTTGGAAACTCTAAGACAAGATTCACATAGAAGGTATCCAGAGACAAAAGGTAGCAATCAGAAAAGGCTAACACTCTGTAGTCAAACCAGCTGTAGCTCTGTGGGAATTCTCCCATCATTTTTGTGTCATCTCCCTGTCCTCCCTTCCCTCACCCCCAATATGGTTTCTCTGTGTAGCCTTGGCTGTCCTGGAACCAGCTCTGTGGACCAGACTGGCCTTGAACTCACAGAGATTTGCCTGCTTCTGCCTCCTGAGTACTGGGATCACCAACCACCACCTGGCCTCAGTTGTCATGTTATAGTGGGCTTAATAAGTGGTGATCAGAGCTAATGGTGTCACTTTGGATGGAAACCAAATACAAGGTCAGATGTTCGCATCAAAAGGCTATTTATTTTTAGCTAATAGCACTTTTAAACTTTTTACTTTTTTTGTTGGGAGAATTCCTACAGAGCTGCAGCTGGTTTGATTCCAGAGTATTATAACTCACCTAGTACCAGCATCTACACTTTGTGACTGCTACCTCCTGTCTGCAGGACCTTCTGTTTGAAGCCTTATCTGAGTTTCAAAGCCTATGCAAACGTGGTTTAGGGACAACCCAGAACACTGGTATTCCTTTACTGAGAATTTGCATTGGCATTATCCCTTTGGAGGGCTTAGATAAGAGGTTTTGGTGTATGGAATTGACCTGCTAAACAATAAAAGGGCTCTTTGCTAAATGTCAGTGGTTCAGTCCAGAGAGACGGATCATCTGTAGCTGGAAAAGGCTCTGTGCCTTCTTTCCACAGACCTGAATGAACACACACCCAATATACAACACCTTTTTTTTTGGGGGGGGGGGGTTGTTTCCAGACAGTTTCTCTGTGTGATATTTCTGGCTGTCCTGGAACTCAACTTTGTAGAGTAGCCTGGTGTGGAACTCACAGAGATCCTCCTGCCTCTTCCAAGTACTGGAATTAAAGATGTGTGCCACCATGCTCAACCCAAGGCAGGATTTTGATATGTACTCCACTGGCTTTGAGCACCTGGTCCTTTATCCACAGCCTCCCAAGTACTGGGAGATATGCATCACTACACTCAGCTTTTAAAAACTGATTTGCATTGCTGGAGATCTGACCTATGGAATGCTCTACCAGCATTTAAAATATCCTCCTGTTGTTATTTGAACTTGCTAGGAAGGAGCTTCTACTCATCTGTTCTGGAGAGAGAAAGATTACCTGAGTCAGAAGATCAAGGCCATCCTAGACAACAGACCTTTTCAGATATAGGGGGGTGGGGGCATCGACTTTGCAGGCAGGTAGCAGTTCAAATCCTAAGACTACTATGCATGTTGTAGGCTAGTCTGGGCTACATGTCTCAAAACTCTGTAGGTGGCTTTTTCTTTGGGCTGCCAGTTCACGAGAAAAGACATGGAGACTTAACTAATTTTAAAAACTCAGCCTTAGTGTTACAGCTCTTTTGTTGGGGGGGGGTGTGTGTGGGTGTTTCGAGACAGGGTTTCTCTGTGTAGCTTTGCTCCTTTCCTGGAGCTCACTTGGTAGACCAGGCTGGACTCGAACTCACAGAGACCCGCCTGGCTCTGCCTCCCGAGTGCTGGGATTACAGTCGTGCGCTGCCACCAGCAAACACCCCCCCACCTGCTGTGTTACAGCTCTTAGAATTTGTCTATCAGGTTTTCCGGCTTCTGTCGGAAAACCCCTTAAAAAAAAAAAAAAAAAAGCTCAGCCTTAGCCGAGCGGTGGTGGCGGTGCACGCCTTAATCCCAGCACTCGGGAGGCAGAGGCAGGCGGATCGCTGTGAGTTCGAGGCCAGCCTGGTCTACAGAGTGAATTCTAGGAAAGGCTCCAAAACTATACAAAGAAAACTCTGTCTGGAAAAACAAAACAAAAAACAACGCCCAGCCCAAGGAAGGTAATTTTATGGTTGGGGAGTCACCACAACATGAGCTGTATTAAAGGGTCGCAGATCAGGAAGATTGAGAACCGCTGAACAGACAGACCAGCTGAACTGGACTGGCACCTGGCGGGCCATAGATTGCATTCATTTGTTGAACAAGTATCGAACGACTGTTGCTTTGCACATCCAGCGCTGGGCGCGGAGGCTGAAGGATGAATGGGTGTCTAGAAAACCCACGGGGAGGGGCGGGGCCTGTTCTCAATTTCCAGCGAGGTCCCACGAGCTCCCGTCAAGGTTCCGACAGCCGGCGCTGCACGCCAGGCGCAGCGGACGTGGCGTCATCGCCCTGGTCGGCCTACCAGGAGGGGGGCCGGAAGTTACCTTGGGGAGGGGCGCCACCAGCCGGAAGTGGTCCCGCGTGGCGCTCAGAGACCCAGGTTCTCGGAAAACTACAAGGGGAGGGCGGGGCGGGGGGCGGGGCGGGGCCCGCGGGAGGGCCGAGGGGCGGGCGGACCTGTCCCGGCCGCGCGGCGGACCCGCCTGCCCCGGCGGCGCGGCCATGAAGCTGAAGCTGAAGAACGTGTTTCTTGCCTACTTCCTGGTGTCGATCGCCGGCCTCCTCTACGCGCTGGTGCAGCTCGGTGAGCGGGGCGGGGCGGGGTGCGGAGGGCCGGCCCTAGACGCAGGGGAAGAGCGCAGCCGACGGCGGCTTCCCGCCCGGCCCTCGCACGGCTCTCGGTGGTCCCAGGGCTGCACCTGGCCGTGGCCCGCAGCTGCACGCCTGCCAGTCAGGCGCCATCACCCCGCCGCCGCCGCCGCCGCGCGACCGGCCCGACCCCGCCGCCTCTCTGCCTCTCAGGCTCGCTTGCTGACAGGCTTTGAGAAGCCGGTGTTCGTTCTCCCTCGAGCTCCTGACCTCCGGTGCTTTTCCCCCAAGACTTAAGGTTCTAGGCCAGATGTCACCGCAGAGAGGACTTCCCTGACCACTTTAGCTCAAGTAATCCTTATTAGTCCCAATCCCTTTTTAATTATTGCCTAAGTGGCTCGTTATCGCAATTTATAATGACTTTATTAGTCTCTGCTTTATCTTTATCTTTTTTTTTTTTAATCGAGGCAGGGTTTCTCTGTGTAACAGCACTGGCTGTCCTGGACTAGCTCTGTAGACCAGGCTGGCCTCGAACTTACAGAGATCCGCCTGCCTCTGCCTCCCGAGTGCTGGGATTACAGGCGTGCATGTGCTGGCAACACTCCCCCCACCCCCGTCCTTTGATTTATCTTAAAGCAGGGTTTCTCAGGAGTATTCAATAAATGTTTATCCAGTGGTGGAGTCAGTGAATTTACTGACAAGTCAGTGGTCACATGATCACAGAGCAGGTTGAATCCAGCGTTTTATTCAGGAATTTGGTAAATGCTTTTTAGGTAGTGCTATTATATGAGCCTCGAGGGTTCAGACTTCTCTATTCCTATTGGTCTAGAATGTAAAATTAGTGTCACAGGTAAAAAGGATAGAAAGACTGGCAGATAATTAGCTTAGTGTCTGAGTTAAAATAGTAGCTGGTCTGAAGGTGCAGTAATAGAGCACCAGCAAGTTGGAGGCCCTGGGTTGGAGATGAACTTGACTAACAAGGAAGAGTTGAACGAGCTGGTAGTGGTAGAGCGCACGCCTTTGATCCCAGCAGTGAGTTCGAGGCCACCCTGGTCTACAGAGCGAGTTCCAGCACAGCCAAGGCTCCACAGAGAAACCCTGTCTCAAACAACAACAAAAGAGTTGAATATAGCGGCCCACTGTTTGGAAAACAGGCCAATGAGTTAAGGATCTGATGCCAACTTGGGGCCATATAGCAAGACCCTATCTTCAAACAACAACAGTAAAAGAAAGATAGAGTGCCATGCTTAAAAAAAAAAAAAAAAAAAAAAAAAAAAAAAACCAAGTTAAAAGGGAAGTCCTGTATTGGCTAACAGTTAAAAAGATTTGGGCTCGTTGGGGATTTAGCTCAGTGGTACAGCGCTTACCTAGCAAGCAAGCACAAGGCCCTGGGTTCGATCCTCAGCTCTGGCAAAAAAAAAAAAAAAAAAAAAAAAAAAGATTTGGGCTCTGGGTTGCTGAACTACTTACTATCTTGTGGTTCTCGCCCCAATTCCCATTCCCTGTTGGTGCTTTCTGGGACCAGGCCAGCCATGTGACTGCCTCCCTCCACTGAGAGCGGCAGCTGAGCAGCTTCGGCAGAAGGACCTGAGGATTTCCCAGTTGCAAGCTGATCTCCGTCGGCCACCCCCTGTCCCAGCCCAGCCCCCTGAACCTGAGGCTCTGCCTACAATCTATGTCATTACCCCAACCTATGCCAGGTATGGCTCTGGTGTACCCAAGAGGTCTGCATTTACCAAGAAGACGGGTTAATGATGAATTTGGGGAGGCATTGAACTAGGGTGTGATCCTTAAACTAGAGTTTGCAAAATGTTAGGATAAATGATTTAGCCTTATTCAGATTGGCTAACCCCCCTCCCCAGGTCAGTCAGGGTTTCTCGGTGTAGACCTGGCTCTCTTGGAACTAGCTCTGCAGACCAGGCTGGCCTCTAATGCATAGAGATCTGATTGTGTCTGCCTCCTGGAGTGCTGGGATTAAAGGCATGAGAAGCCCCACTAGCTCTGGGTTACTGCTAAACTTTAAGATAGGACAATAAAATTTGAGAGAATGTTTGAGCTTGTCAATGAATTAACTCCTCTTAGGAATTTCTTGGTTAGAAAGTTCTAACATTTTGATGAGATCCAGGTGTGGTAGTTGACATCCATAATCCCAGCACTTGGCAGACTAATGACTACTAGTTTGCACCCATCCTAAACTACAGAGTAAGACCCTGTCTCAGAAAACAAGCCCACAAACAAAAAAAAACCAACAACAACAAACAAACAAACAAAAACTCCTGAGTAAATTAAAAAACCAGGGCTAAGCAGGTCCAGGGGGACAATACTGACTTAGCCTTCACTAGGCCCTGACAGTGATCCCCAGCAGCACGTTGTAGAAAGGGGTAGGATAGTCTGCCAGCTTTTGGATAAGGTCTTGTCACTTATATTTTGTGTGTGTGTGTGTGTGTGTGTGTGTGTGTGTGTGTGTGTGGTTTTGTTGTTTGTTTTAGCCAGGGACTGTGCTGGATGATTGATTTTTTTTTTTTTTTTTTAAGTCAAAATCTTGTTTTAGTATTGAGAAAACCAATTTAAGAGTATAGTTTGGATGCCAGGTGGTGGTGGCAGCAGTGGCACACGCTTTTAATCCCAGCACTCTGGAGGCAGAGCCAGGTAGATCTCCGTGAGTTTAAGGCCAGCCTGGGCTACCAAGTGAGTTCCAGGAAAGGCGCAAAGCTACACAGAGAAACCCTGTCTCTAAAAACCAAAAAAGAGTGTAGTTTGGAATCTGCAGCCAAAAAATCCTGTTATCATGCTTTCCTGGACTCAGCTGACTGACCTGCCTAGTGAGGCAACTGTGGACACCTTCACATACACTTATACATTCCATCAACTCCCTGAGCATTGAACCAATGATAAGGAAACCCAGAAGAGGCAAACCACATATTCCTAGTGCTTTCTTTAAAATAATTTCAGGTTGGGCATTTCAAAATTAATCAAACAGCTGGGCATGGGTGGAGAGCATCTTTAATCCTAGTACTTGGAAGGCAGAGGTTGGAGGATCTGTGATACTTCCAGGTCAGCCAGGGCTCCACATCCTGTCTCAGAATGAAAAAATAAACAAATTATTTTCTTATCTGGAGGAAAATGACCAGGATTTTTTTTTTTTTTTTTTTTTTTTTTTTTTTTTTTTTTTTGAGACAGGATTTCCTTGTGTAGTGTGGCTGTCCTGGAACTTGCTTTGTAGACCAGGCTGACCTCAAACTCAGAGATCCACCTGCCTCTGCCTCCAAAATGCTGGATTTAAAGGTCTGCAACACTGCCCAGCCCTTTTTATTTTTTGAGACAGTGCCTTACTATGTAGCCATGGCTGGCCTGGAACTTGCTATGTAGACCTGGCTGGTTCTTGAAGTCTATGTCTTTGCCTTCCAGATCTAATTGGTTAAAATAAATTAGAATTTGTTACCTTGTTTACTTATTTACTTTTTATTTTATGTGTATGTTTCTTCCTGAGTATATGTATGTGCGCTGAGAGTGTGCAGGTACCATAAAGGCCAGAAGAGGGCAGCAGGTACCCTGGAACTGGAGTTATAAGTGGTTGTGAGATGATATGGGTGCTGGGAATCAAACATTGGTCCTCTGTAAGACCATCAAGTGCTCTTAACTGCTTCTCCAGCTCTCTCTCTGTCTCTCTCCTTTCTCTTTTTTAATTTTGAGATAGGGTCTCACACTGGCTGGCTTGCTTACTCTGTAGACCAACCTGTCTACACTCACAGAGATCTGCCTGCTTCTGCCTCCTGAATGCTAGGACTAAAAGTGTGCCACCACAGCCAGCCTATCTTGTTTTTCTAAAATATACCTTTGTCTGGGATGTATAACTTGATGGCTGAGTGCTTGCTTAGCATGTGCACGGCCTTGGGTTTAATCCCTAACCCTGAAATAAATAAATAATATTGTTCTAGGGATGAAGACATACTTGTAATCTCAGAATTCAAATGGAGCCAGGAAAATTGTTGAGTTTGAGGCTAACCTGGGCTTCAGTGTGAGACTCTGTCTAAAAGCCAAAATATTTATAAAACCTATAACAAAAACAAACAAAAAACAAAACAAACCCAAACAAACAAAAAACTTATAAAGTTGGCCAGGTGGTGGTGGCACATGCCTTTAATTCCAGCACTTGGGAGGCAGAGCCAGGCAGATCTCTGAGTTCGAGGCCAGCCTGGTCTACAGAGTGAGATCCAGGACAGGCACCAAAACTGCACAGAGAAACCCTGTCTCAAAAAACCAGGAAAAAAAAAAAACTTATAAAGTAGTCATCTCATTTTATTTTTATTATTTTGCTGCTGGTAATTGAACTGCATACTGGCTAGGCAAACATGTTACCAATGAACTACATTTCCAGCCCTTATCCATCTTATTTATTATTATTATTTTTATTTATTTATTTTTATTTTTTATGTTTTGGTTTTTTTGAGACAGGGTTTCCCAGTGTAGCTTTGCACCTTTTCCTGGAGCTTACTTGGTAGCCCAGGCTGGCCTCTAACTCACAGAGATCCGCCTGCCTCTGCCTCCCGAGTGCTGGGATTAAAGGCGTGTGACACCACTGCCCGGCTATTTATTATTTTTTGAGACAGGGTCTCTCTATGTAGTCCTAGCTGTCCTGGAACTTAATATGTAGACTAGGGTAGCCTTAGACTCCAAAGAGGTCTGCTTGCCTCTACCTCCCAGGTGCTGGGATTAAAGGTATGCATCACTATGCCCATCATCTTTTTTATTTTACTTTATTGTTTTATTTTGGTTTTTCAAGACAAGGCTACACAGATCTGCCTGCCTCTGCCTCCCAACCAAGTGCTGTCATTGAAAGTGTGTGCCACTACTGCCCGGTTTATGCCCATCTTCCTTTTTTTTTTTTTCTTTTTTGGAGCTGAGGATCGAACTCAGGGCCTTGTGCTTGCTAGGCAAGCGCTCTACCACTGAACTAAATCCCCAACCCGCCCATCTTCTTAATCCAGTTTTATTCCTGAGTAAACTTGGTGCTCAGATTAAGCCCTTTCCAAAAGTATTTCACCTGATAAAATTGAACATGCCGGGTATGGCATCCCAGTACTGCGAGGCAGAAATAGGAGGAGCAGGAATACAAGACTCCTCACCAGCATGTGGAGTTTGAGGCTAGCCTAAGAACATAAGACCCTGTATCAAAAACCAGAACAAAGTACATTATTCAAACCCAGATCTATTTGATTCCAAATCATGTGCCCTATAGTCTTGCCCCAGCCTGAGTCCTGAGGTTGAAATGGGTGCTAACCTGGTCTGGAAAGTCAGGGCAGATGAACATCTGCATGAAATTGACACTTAAGGAAGAAGGAGGCAACTTGGCAGTCTCTTGATACTTGTTTGAATACCTGAAGCCCTGGGTGTATCCTAAATAACACATGCAGAGCTTGGGCACTGTTGGAGGAAAAGCCACGGGAGATACTAACAGTGGCCAGGAGCAGCTGCCATCCTAAGTGCTGTGGACCAAGGTTGCCTGGCCCCTTCCTTCCTGCATCTCTCCCCCTGCAGGCTGGTACAGAAGGCAGAGCTGGTTCGACTATCCCAGACCCTGAGCCTGGTGCCCCGTCTACACTGGTTGCTGGTGGAGGATGCTGAGAGCCCTACCCCGCTGGTCTCGGGGCTGCTGGCTGCCTCTGGTCTTCTCTTCACACACCTAGCTGTCCTAACCCCCAAGGCTCAGCGGCTTAGGGAAGGCGAGCCAGGATGGGTTCGGCCCCGAGGAGTAGAACAGCGCAACAAGGCCCTGGACTGGCTCCGAGGCAGAGGGGGTGCTGTTGGGGGGGAAAAAGACCCACCACCACCAGGGACCCAGGGAGTCGTGTATTTTGCTGATGATGACAACACCTACAGCCGGGAGCTCTTTAAGGAGGTGAGCCCTGGGATAAAGATAGGGAAAGAGGCCAAGTAACACCAGCTCCCTTCTTTATCTTGCTTACCAGTGTTGATGTAGGCTGCTGGGTGAAGATGGGGAACAGTATGGGAGAGGTGTCAATGAACAAAGTGGTTCTTTCCCCTGGGCCACCACTCTGTTTCTTCTCTCATCTCCATTAGATGCGTTGGACTCGTGGTGTCTCAGTGTGGCCTGTGGGGCTGGTGGGCGGCCTGCGATTTGAGGGTCCTCAAGTACAGGATGGCCGGGTCGTGGGTTTCCACACAGCATGGGAACCCAACAGGCCCTTTCCCCTGGATATGGCGGGATTTGCTGTTGCCCTGCCCTTGCTTTTGGCTAAGCCCAATGCCCAGTTTGATGCTACTGCACCCCGGGGCCACCTGGAGAGTAGTCTCCTGAGCCATCTTGTGGAACCCAAGGACCTGGAGCCACGGGCTGCCAACTGTACTCAGGTAAGAGGATGGAGAAACTGGCTCTGGGATGAGCAGTTAATGGGAGAAGTGGGAATGGGTGTTTGAACCAAGAGAAACCCTCCAGATCTCTGATCAGCTTTGATTTCACCCCGTTGAAAAGACTACTGAGAGTCAAGGCAGGGCTCCTGCCACTTGACCTTACAGATGTCTCTGAACTCGTGTGTGTATCAGAAGGTCAAGGAACAAAGCCCCATTTTAGAGGCAGTGAAGTTCTCCCACCCCCATACTTCATACGTTATATACCAACTCTTAATGTGGAAGGGGGGCTGGTGGAATCCATTCTAGATCACATGCCCTAGGGCCCCGGGCATGGCTGGTCCTGACCCTCAGCCTTACTTCACAGGTACTAGTATGGCACACACGGACAGAGAAACCTAAGATGAAGCAGGAGGAGCAGCTGCAGCGGCAGGGCCAGGGCTCAAACCCAGCCATTGAGGTGTGATGGCAGCCTCACCCTGACTTCTACCTTATTTTAGGCACATACCTTGTGGGACTGGGCTCCAGGCCAGCCCAGGATGTGGTTTTTTTTAAAAAGACCTGACCCCTCAGAACCAGAGGCAGCCCCTCCAACCACAGGGTGTGGCCCAGCTGCTTCCATCCCCTCCCCCAGCCTGCTCTGTGGCACTGCCCACAAGCTGGGGACAAGCAGCTGTTGTATGGAGCCAGGTCAGCCCCATCTGGGGTGGAGCAGGACAAATGGACTCAGGAGGGAGGGTGGCTGAGGGAACTGGGTAACTTATTGGGGACAAGCATGCACTGGGGGGGCTAGAGGAGCTGGGCTGGACCCTCCCCACCTGAGCATGCGGATCCCTTCCTACCTCTAGAATAAAGAGTCTCAACCTGGAGGGCTTCGTGTTTCCCTTCACTTGGCAAACCTCCTTGCTGCTCTCTCATCCCAAGAGAGACAGGCAGCCTGTTCCTACGCAGGCTGGCTCCTCCTCTGCACAGACATAGTCCTTCAGGCCCCATCCCCTAGACAAGAGAGAGAGCAGTGGCTTCCATCCAAAAACTTTATTGTAGAATCTGTACACTAGAAACAGTCTCCAGTCCTTTGGATGTCTCTTTCCTGTCACCCAGATCTACTCTCAATCTTGGTGGTTTGGGCTGCAAAGGCTGGGTGGGCTCCAGGATACCTGGACTCCTCCTCATTCGGGTCTATCTCTGACTGCTCTAACTCCTGTAATCCCAGGACCTCTCCTTCCCGAGCCTGAGTAAAGAACTGTAAATTTTCCATATTTGCCCCCCACCCCCATCTCAGGTTACTAGGCCTCAGGTAGAACTTCCTTGGGAGGTTCCTCTTCTGGTGGGACCTCCTCGGGTGCTGGCTTGTGGGCGATCCCTCCCTGTAACCATGCAGTTTTCAGTATGTCTCTCAGCCCACCAGGAAAAAGATAGCCTTGGGTCTCTCCTTCCCCATCAATGACTCCTCCAAGCCCCTCCAGCGCTGTCTGCAAATACCGCAAGCCAAGGAGCACTAGAGCCTGTGGGGAAGCAAGTGGAAAGATGATGGTCAGTGGACTTGGGCCCACAAGGCTGAAAGGGGAAGGAGGCGGGGCCCTTGGCTGACTGACCTGCAGCAAGAAGGTGGCAGCCAGCATGCTTCCCAGTGTGCCCGACAGACCCTGCAGGTGCCCCAGCAGCACCTCATGGCACCCTTGGGCCCAGAGGTTTAGGTTGGGCTGCCGAGGATCGAAGAGTGGATGGGCATAGGGGTCTGAGAGTTGGCTTTGCAGGCAAGGCCTGGGTGAGTGGGGGTTGCAACAGGAGAAGGGGACTCCATCAATCAGGTATAAACCTTCCACATTGCTCTGAATCCGGCTGTAAGGGCATAGGCAATATAGTTACATGGCTGCAGACAGAGGCCTAGAGGAGCAGCTGAGGGCAGAGGCAGTTGAAAAAAATTACTGTAAAACATCTACTGAGTGCTTTACTATCCAAGCATGCTTAATTTATCTCCACAACTCTGTAAGATAGGAGCTTATCTGGAAGATAAAGACAGGTATAGTTATCTCCATTTTACAGATGAGGAATGGGCCCAGAGTGGTTTGGCAACATGCCCTGGACAGCACAGCTGATAAAGAGAAGAGTTGTAATCCATTCTCTCAGCTATTCTGCTCTATTTATTGCATGTCTGAGTGAGAATTTCAAGACAAAGGAGGGAGTCTAGCGAGAAGGAAAAGAAAAGCAAATCAATCACTCACTCTACCACATCTTGGTCGCTGGGGTCCAGGTAACGGTTGCTGACCCATTGGACACCAAACCAATCCTTGTAGCCATGGCGTCCGCAGCAGTGGTACCTCAACTGCAACTCATCCATCAGTCGTTTGGCCTGACAGTGTCCAGGCACCTCTGTGTCCTTGTAGTGAACCAAGGCAGCCTCCAGGCCCTCCTCCAATCCCTGGTGCAGACTTACAGGCAAAACCAGGGTTAGCCCTAAGGCAAGGGCCAGCAATCCCCCACCTGCAGCAGTGCCAGCCGCCAGCAGCGGACTCAGGACCCCTCGCCAGGGAGGGTATCGAGCTGCATCCAGACTCGCCCGGCTGGCTCCTGCGCCCCCTAGTCCCGTGCCCAGAGCCACCACTCCTGCTGCCAGGGCAGTCTGGGGCAGGGCAGGGAATGAACAAGAGGGAGCCAGAAAGGTGCCAAGGTGCCACAGCTGTACCAGGAGGTGCCCACTACAGAGGAGGGTGAGGCCACCGGCCAGTGCCAGCAGCCAGGAGAGGAGCCAGAGCCCCTGCGCCAGACGGATACGGGGTTGGAGGGGCAGCACCACGGGCAGCACCGGCGCCATCTCCCATCTCTGCCCAAGGGAGTGAAGAGCCGTCGGGGCTGGGGGTTGGCTGGGGCAGGCAGGATGCTGAGTCAGCCCAGCCTGGCTTCAGCAGGGCTAATGCCATCCTGACCCCAATACCCTGGGCATCCTCCCACTTCAGCCTTAATAACCCTCTGCTAGCCCCAATTCAGGATGCCTTAGCCGTGCCCTTTAGGAAAGGCCCCGCCCCCAGGCTGAAGGCCCATTTCGTGACCCCGCCCTGGCCTTTCGCGGAAGTGAGAGTTTGGTACGCCCGGCTCCGGGTGTAGAGACCCAGACCTCAGGCCCTGGGTCCCCTCCCAAGTCCTCTGGGAGCCTGGGGCCCGGAAGCCCGGCTAGATCCTAGCTGGGTGAGAGGTCAGCCGGGTGTCCCCGCCCCCGGCCAGACCCTCGGGGGGCCCGGACAAGGAAGGGTTACCTGGCGGCCCGCCCCCCCTCCGGCCCGCCCCCGTCCCGCGCTTGCTGGCGACTCCGGGTCCCGCGCCTGTTTGTGCTGCGGCGCTGGGGCTCGGGTCGGCCCTGTCACTGCACCCTGGGGAGCCCACCCCGGGAGAGTAGCGGGCCCCAGTTCCACAGCGCCCCCTCCGAGCCTTGTCCCCGCGCCCGATAGCGCCCCCCGGGGGTGGCACGGCATCCCTCCGCGCGCGCGCCCGGGGTGCTTCCTTCCCCTCTCCCCAGCCATGGCCCCCGCGGCTTAGACGCCTCGGCCGCCACCGCCGCCGCTCGGAGTAACGCGGGGGCCGGATGGACGGGGCTGCGGGGCCCGGTGAGTATGGGGCGGGGCGGGCGGCGTGGCCCGGATTCCGGGAGCGCCAGCCCGACGGCGCAGCCAGTGCTGGACCGCTGTCTAGTGGCGTGCTCGCTCGCGTGCTCTTACACCCCAGGGGCTCTGAGCATCCTCCTCAGTTCTTCAGGTTGTCCGACTCCAGTTCCTAAGAAACTCCTACTGTCACTTGGGACTTCCTTAATGTCATTTTACTCCTTGGTTCTCTTAAGTTTCCCTCACCACTGTGTCACTCTGGGCCTCTTCCCCGGGAATTCCGGCTCTTTTTATTTCTGACTGCCACAGTTACATTGGGGTGTACACTGTAACTGCTCTCTGCTGATACTCTGTATCGTCACCAGATCTCGTTTCTTACACCCTGGCCCCTCAGTCTGACTTTACTGCCCTGTTCACTTTCTAGCTTGTTGACTGCGCTTGCATTTGGTAGAGACTTGCATTTGCTGGTGGGATGAGAGGGCTGTAGTTCCTCACCAGTTTTGCGCTTGCCATCTCTCTCTGGCTCCCACGTACCTCGGCAGTATTCCATACCGCCCCACCCCCCACTCCGCCCCGGTACTCCATGGTACTCCCTGTCTTTCCGGAGGCTGGGGTAACAGCAGGAAGGCAGCTTTGCCAGGCTCACTGCATGCCCTGCTAGGAGGAAGCCCTTGATCCTCTACCATCCGTCGTTTCCCCTCTGGATAAGCCTCCATCCAATCTTTGGACTGCTTGAAAGGAGTAGTCCTACTGGATTGTAAAGTTGGGCAGGAGGACAGAACACCCTTAATCTTCTAGGTAGTGGCACTTTTCTGAGTGTTTGTTGCCCATTCTCCAGGTGAGGGCCCTGCTCATGAGACCTTGCAGACCTTGAGCCAGAGGCTTCGGGTGCAGGAAGAAGAGATGGAACTGGTAAAGGCAGCCCTGGCAGAAGCCCTTCGCCTGCTGCGGATGCATGGCTCCTCCACCTCCCTGCAGGGCTCTGGCACACCAGCTCCAACAAGGGACAGGTACGCATGTCAGCACGCTCCCTCCTGTTCTTCCTTCCTGGGAACTTCGGGGCATCATCTTGATCTGCTGTCTGCCCTGCAGCACCCCAGCTCCCCCAGGACTGCCACCTACATGCAGCCCTTCCTTGGTGAGCCGAGGCACCCAGACAGAAGGAAAGTTGGAGATGGAGCCATCCTCTGAACCACCTGGCCTGAGCAATGGGCCTCCGGCTCTTCAGGGGGCCAGTGAAGAGCCTAGTGGGACCCAGTCTGAAGGAGGATGCAGCAGCAGCAGCGGGGCAGGCTCTCCTGGCCCCCCAGGGGTCCTTAGGCCTGTGCAGCCCCTTCAGCGTTCTGACACGTAGGTGTCCTGCGGTGGATGCTGAGAGGGTTGGAAAGTCTGGGAAGCAGGACTACAGGGCTTGATTTTTCATTTTCTCATTCTGCCCCACCAGGCCACGGAGAAATTCCTCCTCCTCCTCCTCCCCCTCAGAGCGGCCCAGGCAAAAACTCTCTAGGAAGGCAGCTTCCTCGGCCAACCTGCTATTGCGGTCAGGGAGCACAGAGAGGTGGGTAAGCCTTCCCTTCTCCCTTTAGCTGTACCCCAGGCTGTTTCTTGACTTTCTCCATTCCTGGGTGGGGTGGGTGACCTCACTACCCAACAGGAAGAAAGAAACAAAGCATTCCTTGGTACTCCTGCAGTGTTCTGGGCACTGTGCTAAAACTCTCCTCCATGTCATTTAGGCCCTGTAACATCTTTGCTGAGTAGGTGGTCCCTTGTGCTCTCCAATGACCAGGTGAAGCAGGCTCAGAGAGGGCAATCAGTTGCCTGAGGTCACACAGTCAGGCAGGGAACCCTATTTTTACTGACTCTAGTTCTGCTAACCGTTTCATATCACAACATACCTTTCAAAATTCTAGGAGCTCAAAGCTCCTGTGACATTTTTATTTGCCTAGTTGAGACAGGGTCTCACACTGTAGCCTAGGTTGGCCTAGAATTCACTTTGTTGCCCAGGCTGGCCTAAAAGGAATGGTAGTCTTCTTTTCTTGGCCTCTGGAGTGCTGGGAAGAGAGAGACCTGGCAGCTCTGGTGATTTTTCACAGATGGCTGTTCGCAGAGTGTCAGCCGATCCCCCTCTCCTGACAAAGTCCTGCCACTCCTGGACCACAAGGGAGCATCCCAGAGCCAGGAAGTGGTGTCACTTTAGCCTTGTCCTTTCTCGGCTTCTACTTTATTCTCTGAAGAGCTGTTGTCAGCTTATCATCCAGTGACAGTGACCTCCTTTTGGGAGATTTTGCCTACCTCCCAGATTCCTGAAAGGCAGGGCTGGTGTACACTCTGGTTTCACTTTGGCCCCATTTTACAAATATGGGAATAAAAAGGTTGGTAGAGGCCTAGAAGAAAGGGCACAGGCTATCTGTTTCATGGTCCTGTTCTCTCATCTTTGTATTATATTGCCTTCTCTTTCTTCTCTCCTCCCCCCTTCTCTTCTCCTTTTCCTTCTTCTCGTTCTTTCTTTGGAACTAAGAGTCCCCATCTCTCTGGTGCCCTGTTGCTCTGACAGCGACCCCACACCAGCAGGCTGACTGGGACGAACCTCCTGTCAGTATCTTGCCCCTCCCATCTCAGGTGTTGGGACTTGATCCTAGTCTACGCTTTTACCTCTTCCCAATAGCCGTGGGAGCAAAGACCCCCTCTCCAGCCCTGGGGGTCCTGGATCTCGGAGGAGCAATTATAATTTGGGTATGTACAGGAGGAACTTAGATGATGGAATTAGGGTTTGGGCTATAGCCCTAGGAGCTACTTTGGGGGATCTGCCAGGTATGGTGGGTATGTTGCTGTGGCCTTCTGGAAGGGAGGCTTACTTCTCTGCTTGTCTCTGTAGAAGGCATTTCAGTGAAGATGTTCCTTCGTGGCCGCCCCATCACCATGTACATTCCATCTGGCATCCGAAGTCTTGAGGAGCTGCCCAGTGTCCCACCCCCGGAGACCCTCAGCCTTGACTGGGTGTATCCTATCCCCTCCAGTTCCATGGGAACCACCCTTTCCCACTATGGGTCCCCCTTCCTTCTTTACAGTTTCTTGCTGTGTCCGTGGGGGTCAAAGAGTCCTCTGAGTCATTCCATACCACCCTGCTGTGGATGGTAATGCCAGGCAGAACTTTGCCATTTTCATGCCTCACTCTTTCTCCTCCTGTCTTTGGTCTGGCCCTTTCCTTGACCGTGGTCCCCAACACAGTTATGGGTACAGGGGCCGTGACTCTCGCTCTAATCTGTTTGTGCTGCGCTCTGGGGAGGTGGTCTACTTTATTGCCTGTGTAGTGGTGCTGTACCGGCCTGGGGGAGGCCCAGGGGGCCCTGGAGGTGGCGGCCAGAGACATTACCGGGGTCATACAGACTGCGTTCGATGGTGAGGGTCTTGGGGTTTGGGGCTGGCGGGCGAGGGTCTTGGGGTTTGGGGCTGGCGGGCTTGACAGGGAGAGGGTCTAGCTGGGGGTGGAAGGGCAGAAAAGACAATTGCCTTGCTGCTTCTTAAGCAAGGTGAAGGTGTCTTGGGTGGTCTTGAGAGACCCCCTTTCCTAGAGTTCTCCTCCCTCCACTCAGCCTTGCTGTTCACCCTGATGGTGTTCGTGTAGCCTCAGGACAGACAGCTGGAGTAGACAAGGATGGGAAGGTAAGGTCAAGTCAGAATATCAAGCAGCCAGGATGACCTTACAAACCAGTTTTCTTCACAGTTCTGATCCCTTCTCTTCCACTAGCCCTTGCAGCCTGTGGTTCACATCTGGGACTCTGAGACACTTCTAAAGCTGCAGGAGATTGGACTGGGTGCCTTTGAACGTGGTGTGGGGGCCTTGGCCTTTTCAGCAGTGGTGAGCTGGGCACAAAGCTTCTAGACCCTTGTTGGTTGGTTTGGTTTTTTGAGGCAGGGTCTCATGTACTTTAGGCTGGCCTCTAACTCAATGTGTAGGCGAGGGTGTCTTTGAACTCTTGATCCTTCTGGCTCTAGCCTCTACCCACCAAGTGTTATAGGCATATGCCGTCATGTCTGGCTAGATCCTTCCTCTTGCTTATGACACCTTTCTTTCATTTTTACCAGGAAGCCTGGGGGAGGTTCTGGTGTCCCGGGCTCATCCAGCTAGTTCTCCTGAGAAAGAGACACCTGTCAACTTCTTTTGCTTTCCCAACTGTGATAGAACCTCTGTCTAATGTTAGGAATATCCAGACCGCCAGAGCTCATAGTGTTGTGTCCCCATCCTCAGGATCAGGGCGCTTTTCTTTGTGTTGTGGATGATTCCAATGAGCACATGCTGTCAGTGTGGGATTGCAGCCGGGGAGTGAAGCTGGCTGAGATCAAGGTGAGGAGCCTAGATGGCTTAATGGTTTCCAAATCCTGGGTAGGGTAGGGATGGTGGGATGCAGACAGTTCCAGACTTCCTTATACACACACTTCCTTTCTGACTACGGCAAAGCTCTCATTTTTCTTAACTTTTGTTTCTTAATCTGTGAACTGAGAACTACAGAAGTTCTGATGGGGAATATAGTTTTTAGGGGGTCACGTTTTTTTTTCTTTGCAATGTTGAGGGTCCAACCAGGGCCTTGATTACTCCAGGCAAGCATTCTACCACTGCCCTACACCTCCAGCCTTTTACCAGAGTCTTGAAGGAAGAATTATCCTGGGGCCTCTGGGCTATTGTAGACCAGCTGTCAGGATGCAGACTGAGTTAAAGAATAAACTTTGGTGTATATGGTAATATCAGTTACTCTGAAGACTCTGAAGAAAGCGGGCTGGAGCTAGAGCCCAATAGTAGAGTGTTTACCTAGTACACACAAGGCCCTAAGTTCAGTCCACTTCAGTACTGCACTACAAATAAATTGAAGAGTCAAGAGCTGGGTGTAGTGGTTCATGCCTGTAATTCCAGCACTTGAAAAGCTGCTTTAATCCCAGCACTCGGGAGGCAGAGGCAGAGGCAGGTGGATCTTTGAATTTGAGGCCAGCCTGTTCTACAGGGTGAGCTCCAGGACAGCCAAGGCTACCCTGAGAAACCCTGTCTCTTTTTTTTTTTTTTTTTTTTTGGAGCTGAGGATCGAACCCAGAGCCTTGCTCTTGCTAGGCAAGCGCTCTACCACTGAGCTAAATCCCCAACCCCAAGAGAAACCCTGTCTCTTAAGAACAAAGCACAACAACCACACACACACACACACACACACACACACACACAAACAGTCAAAGACAATGAAGGTGCTGGGGGCTTAGGGTGGCTGAACCAAGTGTCTTCCTTTCTTCAGAGCACAAACGACTCAGTCCTGGCTGTTGGTTTCAGCCCTCGTGACAGCAGCTGTATTGTCACCAGTGGAAAATCTCATGTTCACTTTTGGAACTGGAGTGGCGGAGCAGGGGTTCCTGGGAACGGGACCCTCGCCCGGAAACAGGGTGTTTTTGGGGTGAGGTGTGGATGGGTGAGGTGGTTGGGAGGGGGTTGGGACTGAGTTTCTGTAGACTCTAATGTGCCCCAGCACCCCCGACTGTCCTGTGACATCTGGAAAGTCTTCGCCTTTTACTTTGACCTCTGACCTCTGCCCCCTCCAGAAATACAAGAAGCCCAAGTTTATCCCTTGCTTTGTGTTTCTCCCTGATGGGAACATTCTCACTGGAGACTCCGAGGGGAACATTCTCACTTGGGGGCGAAGTGTCTCTGATTCCAAGACCCCAGGCAGGGGTGGGGCCAAAGGTATGTGGCTGGGGATGATAGCATCTAAGATGTTTGTAGCTCAGAAATTCTGTGGGAACAGAGCAGAAAGTTTCCCTATTTTTACTTTGCAAACTGATGAACTCTCTGGGGGAATAGTCTAGAAGGGTGGGGAGCCATATGGTAAAGGAGAAGAGGCTGGGGATTTGGGTTTGTCAGATCTCAGGCAAAGTTCAGTTTTGCCAATATTCCTGTGAGCTGAATTGGCAGTCACTAAGCTTAGAGTCTTCCGTAGGTGCTCAGTAACTGGGAGTTATTCTGTGTTGTGATGGTCTAAGTTGCCCCCTCCCTACTTCTCCAAACTCTTAAGAGCGTGACTTATCTAAGGCTTTACCAACAGAGACCTACACAATTGTGGCCCAGGCCCACGCCCATGAAGGGTCCATCTTTGCCCTGTGTCTCCGACGGGATGGGACAGTGCTTAGTGGCGGTGGGCGGGACCGACGGCTGGTACAGTGGGGGCCTGGGTTGGTGGCCCTCCAGGAGGCTGAGGTGAGAGATGGGCTGGGGCAAGGGAGGGATGGGGGAGAAGAATGGCCAGTGGGCTTTTGACATTCTACTATTACTCTGTAGATTCCAGAACACTTTGGAGCTGTGAGGGCCATTGCTGAAGGGCTTGGCTCTGAGCTGCTGGTGGGAACCACGAAGAACGCATTACTGAGGGGAGATCTGGCTCAGGGCTTCTCCCCTGTTATTCAGGTTGGGGAACCAAAAGCCAGGGGAAGAAGTAGGGAAGGGAGCTGGGGAAGAGCAGTGGTGACAAACTGTTCTGCTGCAGGGCCACACTGATGAGCTGTGGGGACTGTGCACACATCCCTCCCAGAACCGCTTCCTCACCTGTGGCCACGACCGGCAGCTCTGCCTGTGGGATGGGGAAGGCCACGCACTGGCCTGGAGCATGGACTTAAAGGTAGAGTCAGCTGCCCTTGGTCCACCATGCCGCACCTGTTCTTATTCCCTAACATTGCCTCTCCTTCTACATCTGATGGTTATAGGCTATCAAATATAAATTCTAGACAGACTGGTAAAAGTGATGTTGTGCTACTCGGGCATTGCTGTTGCCTCAGGCCTCATCTTGGTTCAGCAGCTAAATAGTTCATCTGTAGCACAGCTAAGTGGTTTGAGTGTCTTTCCCTTACTAGGGTCCACGAGCCTGTCTAGCCCAGGTCTCCCATACCCCACCTTCTCTGGTTGCCTTGGAAGGATCCTTTGAAGTTACCGAGATGACAAGATGTCAATTCAACTTCCCTTACTAGAAAGGCATCTTTGTTTTCTAAATTAAACTTTCTTTAAAAAAGATTTATTTATTATGTATCGTGTTCTGCCTACATATATGCTGCATGCCAGAAGAGGGCACCAAATCTCATTACAGGTGGTTGTGAGCCACCATGTGGTTGCTGGGAATTGAACTCAGGACCTCTGGGAGAGCAGCCAGTGCTCTTAGCCTCTGGAACATCTCTCAAGCCCCCCCCCCATTTATTTATTTATTTATTTTGCTTTTTGGAAACAGCATTTCTCTGTGTAGTTTTGGTGCCTCTCCTGGATCTCACTCTAGATCAGGCTGGCCTCGACATCACAGAGATCCATCTGGCTCTGAGTGCTGGGATTAAAGGCGTGCGCCACCACCACCTGGCTAAATTTTATTTTTAGTTAGTATTTGTATACATATTTCGGGTGTGACCCAGGTCTCTCCCCGCCTCCGGGCCTGTCCTCTGCATGCTCATGTCTCTATCCCCCACACTTCCTCATGAATGTTCTCCTGTCCCCCATCCCTGTCCTTGGAGCCTCTCCCCTCTCTCATGGCCCCTTAAAAAGGCATTTTCCTGAATTTACCTTCTTTCTTCTCAGGAGACAGGTCTGTGTGCTGACTTCCACCCAAGTGGGGCAGTTGTGGTTGTAGGACTGAACACGGGGAGGTGAGAGAACACCAGATCTCCTAGGAAGAAAGGCAGGGGGGTCTGGGAAGGGCTCTTGGGAAGGAACAAGAGGTGACCAAGGCGCACTTAAGTGTCGAACCACACCTTTTGTACTTGGGTTTCTCTGTAGCCTAGGCCTCCCCTCTCCTGCTGTCACCAAGTCTTCCTCAGCTAGATTCTTGATTCTGGGAGCAGAATGGGGTGTCACCCAGGATGGGGAAGCAGTGGGGCCGGGAGGAGTGGGCGTGGGAGGGCAAACAGGGAAGTGTCAGGCTCACCGACTCCACAAAGTTTTTGTGGTAGGCCTCGTCTGCAGTTCCTGACTTCTTTTCCAGGAGGCATCAGAAACCCTTCCTCAGCTTCTATCTGCCCTTAGCCTCTTCCCATTTCCCAGCTTCAGAGTACAATGGTGGCCTCTCTCCAGACGTCACAGCCTTTCTGAGGTTCTCTGCCTCATGGAGTACCCTAACTCCCTGCTCAGGGCCTCCCTGGGGGTGGGCTCGCATCCTGCCCTCTCACTGCCCTCCTTCCTCCCCTTTCAGGTGGCTGGTTTTGGACTCGGAGACCAGAGCGATTGTGTCTGATGTCACTGATGGCAATGAACAGCTCTCAGTTGTGCGGTATAGCCCAGGTGGGAGCCACCCCCACCCCGGACTCGGATCCTGCTCTGGCTCTTCTGTGTCTGAATAACTCTCTTTGTAGATGGGTTGTACCTGGCTATTGGTTCCCATGACAACATGATCTACATCTATAGTGTTTCTAGTTGTGGCACCAAGTCCAGCCGCTTTGGCAGATGTATGGTAAGGATGCTTGGGTGGAAGGTGGGATGTGTTAATTGTGCACAGAGACAGGGGTTGATGCATTAAGGGCTAGTCTGGGGATGGGAAATTGTATCTGTCTTGTCAAATTCTTGACTCTTGTTTCCCAGGGGCACTCCAGTTTTATCACTCACCTTGACTGGTCCAAGGATGGAAATTTCATCATGTCCAATTCTGGGGACTATGAGATTCTTTACTGTGAGTGGCGGGGTGATGGGGATAATTGAAATGTGTTTTTGTTTTTGTTTGGTTTCTTTTTGTTTTGCATCAGGCTGGCCTGGAATTCTCTACGTGGGCCATGCTGCCTTTACATTTGTCACCCTCCTTGTTATGTCTCCTAAGTGATCACAGGTGTGGGTGCTGACAGGAGGCTTCTAGTCAGGAGGGAGGATGGTATTAGAGGAGCATCAAGTAGAGGGGCTGATATGGAGGTGCAATGGAGTTGGAATTACACACATAGGGGAGATCCTGTGACTAGGCAGAGTACAGTTTCATACAATGTCTTCTTTCCACAAGAACTAGAGGGAGTTGGAAAAAAAAATGGGCCAGGTTGGGTGGTGCACACCTTTAATCCCTGAACTTGGGAGGCAGAAGCAGGCAGATGGATCTCTATGAGTTCAAGGCCAGCCTGGTCTACATAGTGAGTTTCAGGCTAGCCAAGGCAACTTAGCAAGACCATCTCAAAAACAAACAAACAACAACAACAAAAACAACAAACCCAAGCCATGAGGTGATGGCGCATGCCTTTAACTTGGGAGGCAGAGCCAGGCGGACCTCTGTTCGAAGCTAGCCTGGTCTACAGAGCAGAGCAAGATCCAGGACAGGCACCAAAACTACACAGAGAAACCCTGTCTCAAAAAAACCAAAAAAAAGAAAAAAAAAGAAAAGAAACCAAAAACCAAATCAAACCAAAAAGCCCTGGCTGTGGGGTCACACACCTTTAATCCCAGCACTCAGCAGGCAGATCTCTGAGTTTGAGGCCAGCCTGGTCTACAGTGTGAGTTCTAGGACAGCCAAGGCTACAGAGAGAAACACCAAGAAACCAAACAATACCCCCCTCCAAAAAAACCCCACCAAACCAAAGGGAAGGAACAATGCAGTAAGAAAAGGTCGTCTTGGTACAGTTCTCAGGGCAAGTGTGGCGGAGCTCACTTGTTTAGGGAGGAAACACTGATGGGAAACTGTTAGAACTTTATCCAGAGGATGAGGCAGAGGGTGGGGAGTTCCAGGTTTGTCTAGGCTAGACTCTCTCTCTCTTTTCAAGACAGGGTTTCCTCTATATTTCCCTGGCTGTCCTGGAACTTGCTTGGATTAAAGGCATGTGCCACCATGCCAGACTTAGACAATCTTTCCTTTTTCTTCTTTTTTTTTTCTTTCTTGAGACAGAGTTTCTGTGTAGCTTTGGAGCCTGTCCTGGCCTCGAGCTCACAGAGATTTCTTTTCTTTTCTTTTTCTTTTTTTTTTTTGAGACAGGTGTGTGTGTGTGTGTGTGTGTGTGTGTGTGTGTGTGTGTAGCCTTGGCGCTTGGCTATCCTAGAACTAGCTCTGTAAACCAGGCTCGAACTCACAGAGATCCACTGCCTCTGCTCCTGAGTTAAAGGTGTGCACCACAACCAACCGGCTGGGCTTAGACTGTCTTAAAGCCAAACCAAATCAAACAACTTCAGTGAGAACTCAGGAAGCACAGAGTGAGGTTCATAATGGCTGGCTGGCTACACCTGTGATCAGGTCACGTTCCCAACTGAGCTGTTTGGGCAATTTCTACCTAGGGGACGTGGCTGGAGGCTGCAAACTACTAAGGAACCGCTATGAGAGCAGAGACCGGGAGTGGGCTACCTACACCTGTGTGCTTGGCTTCCACGTCTATGGTGAGCAGTGAAGCCAGCATGCAGAACCCTTTAGGAGGGCGGGGGGAAAACAAGGTGGAACCAGTTCTGGGATCGTAATGCTGAGTGTGTGTCATGTGTGGCAGGGTGGGCATCAGAGCGGCAAATCCAGGCCAAGAGATCCCTTTGGACCTTGGGACTGGGAAGGATTGTCTAGAGTTCAGTGGCAGCCTGGAAACCCTAAACACTGCAGCTCTAGGTTGTGGGGAAGCGACTTGGCTGAGGTTACCTCTTTTGTTAGGTGTGTGGCCTGATGGCTCTGATGGGACAGACATCAACTCCCTTTGCCGCTCCCACAATGAACGTGTGGTGGCTGTGGCGGATGACTTCTGCAAAGTACACCTTTTTCAGTATCCGTGCGCTCGAGCCAAGGTGAGGCCTAAGGGGACCATTGGGCCTAGGTAAGTAGGCATGGTACCCTGCCACTGCTGCAACTGGACCTTTTTTCTGATTCAGGCTCCAAGTCGTATGTACTCAGGCCATGGCAGCCACGTGACTAGCGTCCGGTTCACGCACGACGACTCATACCTCGTCTCCCTAGGTGGCAAGGATGCCAGCATCTTTCAGTGGCGAGTGTTGGGCGCTGGGGGCTCTGGGCCCACTCCTGCCACGCCTTCTAGAACTCCTTCTCTGTCCCCAGCCTCCTCCCTGGACGTGTGATCAATGCTGGATGGTCTTGTCTCTCTGGAACTGTGGCCTTGCCCCGCCCTGGCCAAAACCCCTAGGACCAAGGGCAGCCCTTTTTCTGGGTTGGCTTTTTCTTTGACTTCAGTACATTCACAATTGCGCATTTTCCCGGAGGGCACACGTGATAACGACTCGCTGGCTGAGCTGGGCAACCCCAACTCTGACTCCTTTTGCCTGGTGAGGGGCAATAAAATGGAAAAAAAAAAAAAAGTCAATGCCTGCAGCTTTTGTGGAGTGCGGCGAGTGCCTCAGGGGCCCAGTGGGATTGGGGTGAACGAAGAAAGTGCAGGGCGGGAAGGGAAAAAAGGGAGCTTGGACCAAATATGCAAATAACAGGCAAAACGGCTTGCAAATAACCCCAAGAAGCGCGTGGGCGCGCGGGCGCCTTTCGAGGCCACTGTCGGAGCTGCAGGGATCCACAGTGCAAAGAGTTAAATCCGGCTCCCTACCGCCCTCGGGGGCGGGGTCGAGCTGCAACGGAAATAACCGAGCGCGGGGCCGCGGCTGAGCGAAAGGAGCCGAGTTCCTTCCGGAAGTGGCCGATCTGCGGGGTCTTGCTCTCCGACCTGAGCCGAGCGCTGGGCCTTGTTCTCCGTATCGGCCGAAGGTGTTCCGGAAGGAGGCGAACCCGGACGCGGGCAGGGCAAACCTTCCCAGCGGCTGGCACCACACGACGTCTGCTGGGACTCGGTGAGGACGCTAGGAGCCGGAATCTGACTAAGGTCAGGCAGGAACCGAGCTCGTTCCGGAAGAAGCCGAGCAGACCGGCGCCGGCCTGGGTGTCCCGGGCGTGAGGCTATAGCAGAGTCGGCGTCGTGCGAACAGTGATGAACCGCGACGGCTGAGCGAGCAGAGGTGCCGGCTGCGCGGGCCCCATCGACACTTCCGCGAAGCGTCAGCCCCGCGCTGGGGGCATCGTCTGGAGCCAAGCTTTGCCCCCGCGAGCCTCCCGGACCTCTTTGTGCGGCCGGAGGCGGCGGCGGGAACGGCCATGGCGGCTAACATGTACCGGGTGGGAGGTGAGTACTCCGGGCGGAAAAGGTTGGGGCCGGGATCAGGGAGACTCGGTGTCCGCAGGCGCGGGGGAGCCGCATCTGGGGTCGTACGGGCCGCAGCGCCGACCGGAACCGGAACCGAGACCTAAGGTTCCGCGGCGGCGACGCTACCGGGAGTCGAGTCTCCCGCAGAGGCTTGCTTACACCCGGAATAGTGCTCTGAGACCTGCGACTGGGTCCCGGGGCGGGAAGTGGGCTTGGCTTGGAAGGGGCCCGAGTGTCGGCGGGACCGGCTGCGGCGGAGCCAGTCGCGCAGGGGTTTTCTTTTCTTTGGAGGCTTGTGCATTCACGAAGGTGGGGCCTCAGGTGGAGTGAACAATTTACTCAATTCTCAGACACAGGGGTGCAACTCCAGTGCAGAGTTGTGTGGATGGACTCCAGGGAAATCCTGTTCTCATCTTTCTTCTCTCTTTCTCTTGGATTTTTCGATACGGTTGATAGTTATTTTCCTTTTTCCCCCCCTTGAGACAGGGTTTCCCTGTCTAGCCTGGCTGTCCTGGAATTCACTCTGTAGACCAGGCTGTCCTCGAACTCACAGAGATCCTCCTGGCTCTGCCTCCCGAGTGCTGGGATTAAAGGCGTGCGCCACCACCGCCCGTCATAATACTTCTTTTTCTTTTTCTTTTTGAGCTGAGGATCGAACCCAGGGCGTTGCGCTTGCTAGGCAAGCACTCTACCACTGAGCTAAATCCCCAACCCAATACTTATTTTCTTAAGTCTTTCCTTTTGCACATCTCCACATTATCTCTGCCTCGAATTTTGTTTGTTTTTGACCCACACAGATCTACTTTCTCTTCCGGGTGCTCTGGTTTTCTTCTCTGATCGCGTTTCTTCCCCACCCCCTTCTACAGATTACGTCTATTTTGAGAACTCCTCCAGCAATCCTTACCTGGTTAGACGGATTGAGGAGCTAAACAAGGTGAGTGGAGCAGAAGCTCCTCCCACTAAGGTGGCCTCTTGCTTTTGGAGTCTTTTAACTACAAGTGGCAGGGAGAACCTTACCTAGGCTTAGAGCCTAGCTAGGTGAACATTCATTCATTGGATGTATGGAGGAAGGCTGCTGAGAGCTTAGCGGCAGCTTTATATTATTCTCACATTTGGGGGCAAAGGAATTCTGTCTCTTGGTAATTTTTTTTTTTAAAAATATACAGAATCTCTATTATGTAGCCTTGGCTGCCTGGAACTTGCTATGAAGACCAGGCTGACCTTAAACTCGTGGAGACCGTTCTCATTGGTCCTGGAATTCTCTTTGAATATAAATCTTTATTGCTAAGTTTTTGGTGTCTTCCACTTAGGTCCTTAGAGAGATAGTGCCTGTTGTTAGTGCACTTCCACTTTCTTCCCCCTTTTTTTTTCCTTTGAGACAGGGTTTCTTTGTGTAGCTTTGTGCCTTTTTCCTGGAACTCACTTTGTAGACGAGGCTGGCCTTGAACTCACAGAGATCCGCCTGGCTCTGCCTCCCAAGTGCTGGGATTAAAGGCGTGAACCACCACCACTGTCTGGCGCGCTTCCACTTTCAAATGGCCAATTTTCATTGCCCTGTTTTTCTTTCTCCTTTAGACTGCAAATGGAAATGTGGAAGCAAAGGTTGTCTGTCTTTTCCGGCGAAGGGATATTTCTAGTAGCCTCAACAGCCTGGCTGACAGTAATGCTAGTGAGTGTCTTCATTTCTTCACCTCTCCCCTTCCCCAGGATCTGAGGACTAGACATGTTCCTGCAGGTGTTTCCCCTGGTAACATGCCCAAGGCAGGGCGTGAGTTTGGGGGTGGGAAGTGCCTGGTCTGCAGAGGGAGGCCTGTTGTTACAAGTTGGGGCTGGAAGCGGGGTGGGAAGAGCATGATAAGGAAAGCCAGAATGTGGCTTGTGTGTGTTAGAGGAGAGATTTTTAGATAGGGAATGAAAATAGCTTCAGAGAGTTGAGGCAGGTGGGGGGGGACATTTTGGGTCCTTTGGGATAGTGGTTAGTGAATGATGGTCAAGGTGAAGAGGAAGATACTGTTTTGAGATGCCTGCATAATAGTGGGAGAGGCTTATGCTGTAGTCTAGCGGTGACGCCGGAACATTGATGGAGACGATAGGAAGCTTGCAGAAGGCAGGAAGGCTCTGGAGCTTTCTCTCCTGTCTCCCTCTCTGCTCCATTTAGCACCGGCCATACTTTTTGCTTTGTCTGCATTCTCTTTATGCTTTTCATTTTCTAGTTTTTTTTCATTTGCATTTAACTACTTTTCCCTTTTTTCCTGATATTTTTCTTTAGGCCATAGTCATGAAAGGGTTAATAAGCTGGGCCTACCAAGTTTCCTGGCCCTTTAGGGTTTCCAGCTCCATCTGGCAGGGGCTGACCTTGGCTTTGTCCAATCAAAAGGGGTGGGGGTGTGGTCCTCTTTGCCCCAGCCCTGGGTTTCCTAGTGCACACTAGGGAGAGGTGGGGCCTACCACAGAGAGACACCCCCCCTTGCTATCTTACACCCGGTTCTTCAGGGGAACAATGCACCAATGAACAAGTGCTTAAGTTTTCTATCCCCGCCCACTTTGTTTGGCATTTAGCCAGGTTAACTGTGTCCACCAAGATTTCAGTGCAAGCTGCTGCCTCTTGAGGAGGAAGGTCTTGGCACTGGTTTGAGAGGGACTTTTCTGGAAAGCCCCACAAACTATTATTAACCAAGTAGAAAGGAAAGGAGAGTTAGGTTGCATGTGATGTTTCAGACACAGCAGAGTCCTGAAGTATGAAGAGCTGGCAAATAAACCCTGGGTACAGTTCTTACATCTTAATTGGATTCTAACCTCAGGCTGGTTGAGTAAGAATGTGACATACTGTATTATGACTATATTTGTACTTTATGAATAGTATCAGTATTGGCAGCTAGATTTGGGGTGCATTTCTGTGGCATCCTTATACAGTTCTCCCCTTGATGGAATTAAAGAGAGGACTGAGCATCCACAACAGGCATAAGGCCAAAAGGGAAAGCTAGTGGGTAAGGGTGAGATGCCTGAGGGAGGTGAGTTACAACAGCTGAGGTATCCCTTACCTGGACTTCAGCCATCCCAAAGTACCTTCTTTCCAAATTAGCTCGTCAGTTTGTTTCTTCTCCTCACTGTTCTAGGGGAATTTGAGGAAGAGTCAAAGCAGCCAGGGGTCTCGGAGCAGCAGAGACATCAGTTGAAGCACCGAGAGCTTTTCCTTTCTCGGCAGTTTGAATCGCTACCAGCCACCCACATAAGGTATAGGAGGACCAGGGTCCCTGTGGCCTCTGTGCCCTTATTTAGAAGATGGAGAGAAGGGGGTGGATGAGAGGTGGTGGATAAGAGGGTGTGTATTGCTCATTCAGTACTTTCTGGCCTGTCTTAGGGGGAAGTGCAGTGTAACTCTCTTGAATGAGACAGATATCTTGAACCAGTATCTGGAAAAAGAGGTAAAGAGGTATTGTGAGAAGAGGGAGGGGGAGGGGATGTTGCCCCCTAAACTTAGGACAAAGAGGTAAAGGGTTGATAGACCTCCCAGCTGGGGAGTCTGGATGTACCTACTGCCCACGTGGATTCTGCCCACTAACTTTCTCTCTCCTCATTTTTAGGACTGCTTTTTTTACTCCCTGGTGTTTGATCCTGTGCAGAAGACACTTCTAGCTGATCAAGGGGAGATCAGAGTTGGTTGCAAATTCCAAGCTGAGATTCCAGATCGCTTGGCAGAGGGTAAGCCAAGAGGGAAGTGCTTGAGCATAAATTCCTGTGAATCGCATGGCCTGAGGGATCTGCAAAATCTGCTAGGTTTTCTGTTGTGACCCCGACAGAATGGGACTTAGGAACCCGAAAGAGACAAATGGGCACAGCTGGGAGGGGAATTCTGAGGCTTGATGTGGCTGATAGAAGCAGGTGGATCTCTGAGTCTCAGGCCAGCCTGGTCTACCAAGCGAGTTCCAGGACAGCCTGAGCTACACAGAGAAACCCTTTCTTGGGAAAACAACCACAAAAAAGAAAGCAGAGTCCAAGCAGAGGAGAGGAGGAGGAGGAGTTATTGTGAGTGACTGAGTTATTTCCCTCTCTCCCTCCTTGGTGATGCTATTGCTTGCTTCCTCAGGCGAATCGGATAATCGGAACCAACAGAAGATGGAGATGAAAGTCTGGGACCCAGACAACCCTCTCACAGACCGGCAGATTGATCAGTTTCTCGTGGTGGCCCGGTGAGGGTGGGTGGATCAGGAAGATGGGCTGGGGAGGAAGGAACCCAGTTCTGCGTCCCATCCATTTTCAAATGTGGGCTTTGTTTTAGACCTGGGTGCTTTTTCTTTTTTCTCCTTAGTTCTTGAGCCTGTTTGAACTTTTTTCTTCCCTTCTTGACTTTTCAATCTCTTCGTAGAGCTGTGGGAACCTTTGCAAGAGCCCTAGACTGCAGCAGCTCCATTCGGCAGCCAAGCTTGCACATGAGTGCAGCCGCTGCGTCCCGAGATATAACCCTGGTAAGCACAAGTTGCTGGGTAGTTGGCGCATGGGGCAGGAGGGAGGGAGGGATCCATGGGGAGAGTAGGAGCACTTAAAGATAAGCAAGTCACCAGCTTCGTTCTCCATTTGTGGTAGTTCCATGCCATGGACACATTACAAAGGAATGGCTATGACTTGGCCAAGGCCATGTCAACCCTGGTGCCACAGGGGGGCCCAGTGCTCTGTCGAGATGAGATGGAGGAGTGGTCTGCTTCTGAAGCCATGCTATTTGAAGAGGCTCTAGAGAAGTACGGGAAAGACTTCAATGACATCCGCCAGGACTTTGTAAGTGAATACTAGAAAAAGAAGTAAGAAGAGGGAGTCAGGACCTAGGGCCAGGTGCATCTCATCCTTTGTTCGTTGTTCTTCTTAGCTACCATGGAAATCACTTGCAAGCATAGTCCAGTTTTACTACATGTGGAAAACCACAGATCGGTATATTCAGCAGGTATGGGTTAGGGCTGGAGGCTGGACCAGAGGCCACCTGCTTACCTCTGCCTTTTGGTTTGTTTGATTGCATCTGTACTGTTTTTCCCTTTTAACAGAAAAGATTGAAAGCTGCTGAAGCAGACAGCAAACTGAAACAGGTCTACATCCCCACCTAGTAAGTGTGGCAGGGAGGGGAGAATGTTTACCTTCCTCTCCCAGTTTATGTCTTCCTTAATGATTGGGGGTGAGCAGAAGGCCGAAGCAAATTGTAGAAGCTGTAGCTCAGTGATAAGCATGGGCGTAGTATGCATAAGGCCCTAGGTTCAATCCCCAGCCTTCCAGAGAGAGTAAGGGGGAGGGGTAGAAAGAGAGGGACAGATAGAAGTGAGTTACTTCCTTAACTAGCTTCTGTGTTCTCTTGTTTCCTTCGTTAGTACTAAGCCAAACCCTAACCAGATCATTTCCGTGGGTTCAAAACCTGGCATGAACGGGGCCGGATTCCAGAAAGGCCTGACTTGTGAGAGCTGCCACAGTGAGTTCAAGGAGGGGTGGGGACGCTGGGTTTGGGTGGCCCAGGAATTTGAGGAGTTCAGGTGGCATGTTTCCTGCCAGCACATTACCCTCTCTCTATGCTCCCAGCCACACAGTCTGCCCAGTGGTATGCCTGGGGCCCACCTAACATGCAGTGCCGCCTTTGTGCTTCCTGTTGGATTTACTGGAAGAAGTATGGGGGACTGAAGACCCCAACCCAGCTTGAAGGGGCTGCTCGGGGCACCACAGTAAGAATCCCTGAGTGGGAGCTGGGTGTGGTGGCTGAGGCAGGGGGGTCTCTGAGTTTGAGGCCAGCCTAGTATGTATAGTAAGCTCCAGGTGAGCTGTCTCAGCAAATAGAAAAGAACCACTGCAAGAATAGGTAGGGACAGAGAGAGTGGTGGGCATGCAGATGGGAGCTTAGTTAGGCAGAGCTCAGAAAACCTGACTCCTTACATGGAGACAGGGCACGTGCTAAGGGTTGGGAAGCCAGGGAGGTTGGGTGGAGTGTCAGTAAAGACATAAGGCAGAAACAGTTGGCTGTCTGCGGGAAATGAAGGCAAGAACTGCAGTGTTGACTTGCCATTTCCCTTTGTCCTATGTCTTCCTCCAGGAGCCACACTCAAGAGGTCATTTATCCAGACCCGAAGCCCAGAGTCTCTCCCCCTATACAACCAGTGCAAACCGGGCCAAGTTGCTGGCTAAGAACAGGCAAACTTTCTTGCTCCAGACCACAAAGCTGACTCGTCTTGCCAGACGGATGTGCAGAGACCTGTTACAGCCAAGGAGGGCTGCCCGAAGACCCTATGCACCTATCAATGCCAATGCCATCAAGGCTGAGTGTAAGGACTGGAGTGATAGTACTAGCCACATGGCTAATGAGTTCAGAGTTGCTCTGGCCAGGTTCTGTTGTTTAATGACAGTAGGCATAGGAGGCCACAGAGGGTGTTTGGTACAGAAGATTTAACTCTTGACCCTAGAACAGTGAAAAGTGCCTTGAGAAATTTTGATCTGCCTAGAACAGAAGCGCTGGGAGACAGACAGGATAGAACTACCTAGTTCCTATCAGACTGGTCTGTGTGATGAGCTCCAGCCTGGATTACATAGTAGGACCCTGTTTCAAGTAGGCTAGGTATTGTGATGTATGCCTGTAACCCAAGCACTGGGGAAGCAGAGTCAAGAGGATTATGGCAAGTTCTAGGCCAGTCAGGGCTACACACACAGCAAGACCATTTCAAAAAGCAAGAACAAAACTGCAGAATGTCCAGAAGCTTTCTTCTTTCTCCAGGTTCTATTCGACTTCCTAAGGCTGCCAAGACGCCACTGAAAATTCACCCTCTGGTGCGGCTGCCCTTGGCAACTATCGTCAAAGATCTGGGTATGGGATGGGAACCACACTTGATTCAGGGTGGGTAGAAGGTGGAGAAAGAGTTTGAAGGTGTCAGGCTGCCAGCTGTTTGATTATCCAAGAGCCTTTTCTTCCCCCGAGTTTTCCTTTCCCACTGAGAACAAACCATGAGTATATGTGTGTATTCTTTTTTTTTTTTTTTTTTTTTTTTTTTGTGGTGGTGGTGGTGCTATATATCAAAACCCAGAACCTCATGTATTCTGGGCAAGTGGTTTACTATTGAGCTCCATTTCTGGCACAGTAATGCCTTTTCATAAGTAGTTTGTGATCTGAAAACATACTCTATGTCATTTTTGAAATATGGGTAGATAGCTTGATAGGCCTTTTCCTCCATTACTATTCAGGTGACCAAGGTAAACTAACTGCTGGGCCTGGGTAGAGAGGGAAGAAATAACATAGGCAAGAGAAGGTATGAACGTTTTCTGTTTCATCTCCCCTGCCCCCACTGGTAGTGGCCCAGGCACCTCTGAAACCTAAAACACCTCGGGGCACCAAGACACCAATCAACAGAAACCAGCTGACACAGAACCGAGGCCTGGCGGGCATTATGGCGAAACGTTCCTATGAGACTGTGAGTTGACAGTGGGCTGGAAAAGCTGAGTGGGTGGGCTGGAAAAGCTGAGTGGGTGGGCTGGAAAAGCTGAGTGGGTGGGCTGGAAAAGCTGAGTGGGTGGGCTGGAAAAGCTGAACGGGTGGGCTGGAAAAGCTGAACGGGTGGGCTGGAAAAGCTGAACGGGTGGGCTGGAAAAGCTGAGTGGGTGGGCTGGAAAAGCTGAGTGGGTGGGCTGGAAAAGCTGAGTGGGTGGGCTTTTGTTTCTGATAAGGAGGCTGAGGGAGGCAGCGCTTTCATTATGTTGCCCTGTCCTTTTCCAGATGGCAGGGGCAGGGGTCCCCTTCTCTGCCAATGGAAGGCCTCTGGCCTCAGGGATTCGTTCAAGCTCACAGCCAGCAGCCAAGCGTCAGAAACTAAACCCTGCTGATGCTCCTAATCCTGTGGTATTTGTGGCCACAAAAGATACCAGGTAGGGAGGGAGTCCACCATGGGAGGGACTGGGACTGACAGTCCAGGTTGGGGGGCATTGGAAGTAGGGGTATCCGAGAAAGATAGGTGCAGAAGAGAACATGGGTGCCAGAATTGTCAGGTTCCTTGTGGAGTCTTAGCTGGCTGTGTGGCTGCTCATAAAGCCCCTCCCTGTTTGTCTTGCTCTTTTTGACCAGGGCTTTAAGGAAGGCGCTAACTCACCTGGAAATGCGCCGAGCGGCCCGAAGGCCCAACCTACCCTTGAAGGTGAAGCCAGCACTGCTGGGAGTTCGGCCCCCAGTTGCTCTGCCAGCACCCGCACATCCTGCCAGCACCAATGAGCCCATTGTTCTGGAGGATTGAGCCTCTTCCGGGGAGGAGGGGTGGGATGAGAGGTAGAAGGGTGGGTGCTCAGGGCATACAAACCTCAAGGAGTGCGGGAGGGTTGAAGCTGGTGTGTGTGTCCTTGGAGGGCTTGGACAACCTCTGGTGTGACTGCCAGTAGCTCCCCTTTTTTGGGCTTCTCCATGCCTGTGATGGAGGACAGCCTACAGGAACTTGCCTGTGTGTGTACCTACCCTATTTGGGGGCTGGGACCCACAGTTGGTTTGGACAGCTGGGGGGGAGGAGGGTTTTTTAATTTTTTAAACATTTTACCTCCCTTTGTAAAAGGGATGGAGGAGGGGAAGAGTAAACAGATATCAGGTGGTGGTACCTGGCAGGGGAAGGGGGAGCACACTGCCATGTCTATCTTCTTTCTTTATTTTCTAATTGGGGGTTTCTCTTACTGTCCGGCGTCCGGACTTTCCTAATTAGAGTTTGAGGGCCCTAAGCTGGCATCAACCCCAGCCCATGCTCACTCTTTCTTCCCCCTCCTTTCCCCCTCTGCCTTTTATATGCCAATTCTCAGAAATAAAGATCTTTTGTCTGTTTTTTAACCTTGGATTCTGTAATTGGTTCTTATAGTGATGAATAAAAAGCTGTTTTCTTCAGCTCCTCAGGCTCAGCTGTTCTCTGCCACTGTGCGTGCGCGTGCGTGCGTGCGTGCGTGTGTGTGTGTGTGTGTGTGTGTGTGTGTGTGTGTTGGGGTGTCTTTGAGAGGGAAAATAGAGGACAAACGGACAAAGAAGGATACAGATGGATACAGATGCCACTTTTCTAGGAACAGCTTTATGAGACGTGCAGCCGGACTGTGAGGAGGCCTGTGCCAGCTAACCTTGTGGTACTCAAGCTTCTATTGGGGCTAGAGTACAAGCAGCATCTTGGTGTAGATTCATTCAAAGTTCTGTACTTGGGGTTGGGGATTTAGCTCAGTGGTAGAGTACTTGCCTAGCAAGCACAAGGCCCTGGGTTCGATCCTCAGCTCAAAAAAAAAACCCAAAAAAAACCCCACAAAGTTCTGTACTTGCTCCGAGTCTCCACAGAAGACTGTGTGAGAATGTTTTCTTGTTACCCACTTTACTCCCTCTTCTTTTGGTGCTGAGGAATTGATCCCAGGGCCTGGTGCATGCTACTCAAGTGCTCTACTATTAGGCTACCTATCCTCAGCCCTTCAATTTCATTTAGGCATTCTAGGGAACACTAGCAGCCAGGGTCAGATACATCTCACCAGCTGGATGGTGTTAACACATGCCTTTAATTCCAGCACTTGGGAGGCAGAGGCAGGCAGATCTCAAGTTCAAGGCCAACCTGGTCTACAGAGGGAGTTCTGGGATAGCCAGGGGTACACAGAGAAGCCCTATCTTGAAAACAAATAAAAAAGATGCATTCTGCCTGGCGGTGGTGGCGCACGACTTTAATCCCAGTACTCGGGAGGCAGAGGCAGGCAGATCTCTGAGTTCGAGGCCAGCCTGGGCTACCAAGTGAGTTCCAGGAAAAGGCGCAAAGCTACACAGAGAAACCCTGTCTCGAAAAACCAAAAAGAAAAAAAAAAAAAATGCCTTCTACCTTAGTGGTTATGGGTGTGGTACTGCAGGACTTTGCAGTTCAAGTTGAGTGGTGTATATATATAGACTGCTGCCTCAGGATTTGTACACCCAGTGTTAGCACCTGCCTCCACTGTTGAGTGCAGTTTTTTGTTTTTGGTTTGGTCTGCTTCCTTGGTTTGGCATTAAGGAGCAGATGCCTGAGCAGGGTCCAATGGGTGGGTGGGGCACGACACACACCGTAGAACAGCTGGTAAGTTTCAACCAATTCTTAAACACTTTAGAGACTGAGGGGCCCCATGACTCAGTCAAGGCCACACACTGTTTTCCTGTCTAAGGTCTACTGCTCTGATAATCACAGGACAAGCTGCTGAGTCCACCTGATAGCCTTTCCATTTCACTGTGGTCCCTGTGCCCAGCTCACACATTCTTTCCTGTTCCCTGAACCTACAAGACTGATCCTGTGCCTGACTGGGGATCTGCAGCACTTCCCACCCCACTTCCTTGAATGAGTTTCTCTCTTACACTGGTAGTCTGTTCTTCGTTGTACTACCTTGAAATGGGCCTCGTTAATATACTTCATTCAGGCTACAACTGCGGAAGAAACTTTGGGATAGTAACCCTCTGCCGGTGCCTCATTGAGTCCAGGTGAAAGGGAGTAGGGGCACGGGGACCAAGAGCGCTGAAAACACCTGTTTTGCAGAAGGATCCGGTTGTAGAGAAAGGAACTGACCTGAGGATGTGGGAGTCCCTGAGCTCCATAAGGCAAAGGACTGGAAATACCCACCTTCTGCTATTCTCATGGTGAAATAAGAGATTGAGGGTGCAGTTGTGTGGTGAAGTGAAGGCACAGATCACCTGCCACCACTTGGCAAAGAAGGGGCTGTGCTGTCAAGAAACAAGCCCGCCTTTGTGGCTGCTTAATGAATATTCACGATTCTTCGCGCCAATAAGCGTCGTGGATGGGCGGCTTTTCTTAAAACTGACTTAGAACAGGAACCCTCAACCTAGGGACAAGTTTTCTGGAGGGATACGCTAGCGCCGGACACAAACGTCACTTCCTACAGCACTGGCGGAAGTGACTTCCCCGCACGTTGTGATTTTTAGCGGTGAATTCTGGTGGTGGCTGGTGGCGGAAGGGGTTGTAGGCGGTCCATACCGGAGAGTCGCTATGGCGGCGGTGGATTCGGATGTCGTGTCGCTGCCTCGTGGCCGCTTTCGCTGCTGCCTTTGCGACATTACTACAGCCAACCGTAAGCGGTGGCTAGTGAGGGAAGGGGGAGGTTGCAGGCTTCCTGTTTTGGCGTTAGTGAAAGTTAGGGTTATCTAGGTTATAGTGTTTGCTGGTGCTAGGGTCATCCACCTCTATTTTCACTCAGTACGTCCCAGGGCATTGAAGAGTAGGGAAAGTCTCACCCGTTCTCCCTACTTACTATGCAGAATATCCCTAGTGAAAGTTCATTATTCCTTTTAAAACGTCTACTGGACATCTCTGCTCTGTGCCTGGTACTTTGATGGTCTCTGGGGTAGGGAAAGGGATTCAGGAACTCATAGTCTGGACTGAGACAGTTTCAGTCCGCCATGGATATGTGTACAGAGCTGAGGCATCACAGAGAAGGCAGTAATTCAATTGGAGACTCCCCAGTGGAGGATGAGCGAGTTCAGAAGGCGCCAGTGAGGAAAAGGGTTTGGAGAGGTGGACTGAGTCATTCTGTGACTCCAAAAGGGGTCCAGTGACATCTCAGATCCTACTTTTGATATCTGAAATGTGATCTCCCCTAAACAGGGTCTTCTGGTGGTCTTGCCTTGTCCACCAGAAGACACTTGGCTTCCAGTGGCATCAAGCAGCTGACTGATGATAATACTAATAGCTAATTTCCTACACTTACCACAGGCCAGAGCTGTGTGTGAATGATACCTATGTGGTAGGCACTATCATTTCCATCATATATGAGAAACTGATACATTTGGAATACCTACTATTTATCTCTGAGAATTAGTCAGGACCCTAATTTATTTAGTTCTACTTATGGCCTTGGACAAATTACTTGTTGATTCCTCTACCATGCACAGTTGTTGCTCTACTTAATGCATATTGTTGGCTGAAGAACTACCGGCACTGTAGCCCTTTCTCGTGGAAATCACTTAGAGAATGCACTGTGTAGAAAAAAAAAATCAAAGAATATCAGATGTGGAAGGAGCCACAACTCTGTCCAGATGTCACCCTTTGTCTCTAAAGGAACAGGATTTCCATGTGCAGAGAGCAGAACAAGGGGGCAGGTACACTTTATATGCTTATGTCTCACACTTGCCTCTACAGGACCCAGCCTCGATGCCCACTTAAAAGGCCGGAAGCACCGGGATCTTGTACAACTGCGAGCCACCAGAAAGGCCCAGGGACTTCGAAGTGTGTTTGTCAGTGGCTTTCCAAGGGATGTAGGTTCTGCTCAGCTTTCTGAGTATTTCCAGACATTTGGTCCTGTGGCCAATATTGTCATGGACAAGGACAAGGTAGAGTGAGTGGCTTTGGGATGAATGTATCGGATGGGTGTGCCTCATATGAAAAGAGAGAAACCGGCAGCCTGTTTTCGCAGCCTCCTAATGTGGCCTGTCCTTGGTAGACGTTTCAGAACTCGTAATAGCTTAGTTTTGGGGGCTTCTGCCACCTCCTACACCCCATGGAGTTAATCCATTCACCAGAGTTAACTACGGGGGACTTGCTTATCAGACATTGTATCATTTTGTTTGTTTTGAGACAGGATCTCATCATGTAATCCTAAGTTTTACCATGTAACTCTGGCTGTCCTGGATCTCACTCTGTAGCCCAGGCTGGCCTTGAACTCACAGAGCTCCGCCTGCCTCTGCTTCCCGAGTGCTGGGATTAAAGGTGGCGCCACTACCACCTGGCCAAGGGTCCCACGTTCTTTTGCTTCTGACTATCCAGTTGTCCCAGCACCATTTCTCTATAAGCTCATTCTTTCCCCACTGATCTTATCCTGTTGAAAACTAGTTGACTAGGATGTAGGGGTTTATTTGTTGGTATCAGTTCTCTTCATCTAAATATATCTTTATGCTGACACTGCAGTCTTCATTACTGTACAGTGCACCTCCTTATAGGAACAGATGACATAAAAGAACATGCACTTTACCCAAGCAGTCTTGTTTGCCTTACTTCTGCAAATGTTTTACCTTAAAATATATATATATTAATATATTCAGCTCTGTTCAGCTCACCCAAATCATAGCAGCCTAGCTGTCACGTTGTTGCTAATCCTAGTTGGTAAGTTCCTTGAAGACAGGGTTTTTTAGAGTTTATGGATTTATATTAGCAGTAGCAGGATTTTTAAAAAATTTGTTACAGTGTGGTGCTGAGGCTTGAATCCGAGACTTCATGCACACTAGACAACTTCTCTATCAATGAGCTGCATTCTGAACCCAATTGGATTCTTTTTTGTTTTTCTGTTTTTTTTTTCTTCAAGACAGGGTTTCTCTGTGTTGTTTTGGTGCCTGTCCTGGATCTCGCTCTGTAGACCAGGCTGGCCTCGAACTCACAGAGATCTGCCTGGCTCTGCCTCCTGAGTGCTGGGATTAAAGATGTGCGCCACTACTGCCCATGGATTCTTTTAAAAATTTTATTATGGGTGAACATGCATGGTCCATGGTGCAAATGTGGGGGTCAGAGGACAACTTTTAGGAGTGTGTCCTACTATGTATTCAGGGGATTGAACTCAGGAGGTCAGGTTTGGTGGCAAGCACTTTACCCCAACATGGATTCTTTTCTTTTCTTTTTCTAAGGTTTGTGTATGGGTGTCTGTGTAGTTATGTGTATATGAGTACAGGTGCCCTAGAGTTACAGGTGGTTGGTTTCTAGCTGTCTAATGTGGGTATTGGGAACTGAATTCCAGTCCTCTGGAAGAGCAGCAAGTGCTCTTAACCACTCAGCCATCTGTCCAGAATTCCACATACAGACCCCCTGCCATGGATTCTTATTGTTAAAAGAGTTAACTAGGAAAAAGACTTTTGTGTGTGTGTGGTTTTTTTAAGACAGGGTCTCTCTGTATAACAGTCCTGGCTGTCTTGGAACTCAATTTGTAGACCAGGCTGGCCTCAAACTCACAGAGATCTGCCTACTCTAGTCTCTCAAGTGCTGGGATTAAAGGTGTGGGCCACTGCCTGGCTAAGATTTTTTGTTTTAAGTTAATGTATGTATATGTCTGTCTGTGTGTGGATCTGTGCACAATGCCTTTGACTCTAGGAGAGCGTCTGACCCCTAGAGCTGGAGTCACAGGCAACTGTGGACCAAACTCCAGCTGCTGAGCCAGCTTTCTAACCCCTTTAAATTTTTTTATTGCATTTTAATTTTTAAAAAGACTTATTATGTGTATGAGTTGCCTGCATGTTTGTGCCTGGTGCCCTTGGAGGTCAGAAGGCATTGTATTCCCTAGAGCTGGAGTAACTGATAGTTGTGATCTGCTGTGGAGGTGCTGGGAGCCAAATTCAGGTCCTTTGAAAAGGCATTAAGTGCTCTTAACCTCTGAGCCATCACTCCAACCCCTTAATTACATTTTATTTATTTAGTGTGCTGTGTGGTACGGGAGTGGGGGGACATGTGTGGAACAGATGTTTTCTCTGTGGGAGCCAGGGGGCTCAAGTTCAGATCATTAGATTAGGTGGCAAGAGCCTTTATTGCCTGGGCCATCTCACCAGGCCTTGCCTCTACCTCCTGAGTCTGCGATTACAGGCATGTGCTACCAAGCATGGCTAGGTGGGTCTTTTATTTTTTTGCCAGAGCTGAGGACCGAACCCAGGGCCTTGCGCTTGCTACTGGCTAGGTGGGTCTTATTTTAACTTCTGAAGTAAAGTAATTGTGAAATATAGAAGACAATAGATGAGGTTTTAATTGGCAGCCAGGAATGAAAATGTATGAGATAAGAATGAAGATTACTTATCTAACTAAATATGTTCCCTTTTACAAAAGCAGCAAGTAAATAATCCATATATATATATATATATATATATATATATAGAGAGAGAGAGAGAGAGAGAGAGAGAGAGAGAGAGAGAGAGTATATGGGTTGGTTCCCATTTCAAAGATTCTCTTCTACTGTTAAACCATGCTTGAATTCTTGATTGCCAAACCATGATCCTTGCTCTTGTGTGCTTTGTCAGGGGGTGTTTGCCATCGTGGAGATGGGTGACATAAGTGCTCGGGAGGCTGTCTTGTCACAGCCCAAGCACAGGCTGGGGGAACATGGACTGCGTGTTCGGCCGAGGGAGCAGAAGGAGTTCCAGAGCCCAGCCTCCAAGTCTCCCAAAGGAGTGGACTCAGATAGTCGACAGCTGGCCCAAGCATTGGCCGAGGGCCCCTGATGTGGAGGCACAGATGGTGAAGCTTGTGGACCTGAGGGAGTTGTCTGAGGCTGAGCGACAGCTTCGGAATCTTGTTGTGGCGCTGATGCAGGAGGTCTTCACCGAGTTCTTCCCTGGTGAGTCCCCTGCTCTAAGTCTGAGCACTCTCGCACACCTGTCGGTCTACCTGCTCCTCCGTTTGAACCCTCAGTCCCCCTCAGCTGTAGGTGTTGCATTTGCTGGCTCTTGCATCTTTGTCCCCCAGCATGTTTGTTCTTGAACCTTCGGCACCTCCCTGTGTTTTTTACCCCTCTGTGTGTGCGCACAAGAGACACACATGCTTATAGAGGCCAAAAGGTAACTTTCTGGGATTGGTTCTCCTACTCCATGGGTCGTGGGGATTGAACTCAGGTTATCAGACCTAGTGGCAAGTGCCTTTACTTTTTGCACTCTCTGGCTCTCTACTGTCTTTTGATCTGTATTCTTTGGTACCTAGGCTGTGTGGTCCATCCTTTTGGCTCTTCTATAAACAGCTTTGATGTTCATGGCTGTGATCTGGACCTCTTCTTGGATCTGGGTGATATGGAAGAGACACAGGTGAGTGAGCAGGAGAGCATGCAGTCCTGGTGACTTTGGGCAAATGCTTTACCCAAATTTACGTGTTTTTAGTTTCATGATTATAAAACATTCATCATAGTACTAATCCAGAGTCGTACTGTAATTGTGGAAATGTGGATGTGGATGTGCATTAGATGGAATGAAAGTGAGTTGTGACAGGAAGACAAAACATTTCAAAATTCTATGTCACTGGATTTTGTTTATTGTGGTTTTTTTGAGACAAGGTCTCACTATGTAGCCCTGGCTGGCTTGGAACTTGCTATGTAAACCAGGATGGCCTGGAACTCACAGAGATCCGCCTTCCTCTGCCTTCCAAATGCTGGGATTAAAGGCGTTCAACACCATGTTCACCCTTGTATGTGAGCTTACTTGGAGAAAATATATAAAAAGATACACAGTAAGGTAATTTGGGGATTGTCTTTTTTGTTTATCTGTATAGAGTGATAGTTGAGACTATGTATCCCAAACTGGCCTGGAACTTGCTATGTAGACCATACTGGCCTTTCTGCCTCTGCAGACATGCTGGGGTTGCAGGTGTGTGCCACTATGCCAGCTCTTATGTTCATAATACGTAATTTACAGATTGTTTCTGCAATAGGAAAGTTGTTCTTTTGTTGTTTGTTTTATTCTTTTTTCTTATTTATTCTTATGCACAGTTCTTTTTTAGAGCAATTCTAGGTTCTTAGAAAAGCTGTGTAGAAATAGAATTCCTAAAGACCTTCCTCTAGAGAGCGTGTTCTTCGTTGTGCTGGGGTTGAACCCAGGGCCTTGTACATGCACATTAGGAGTGCTTTGTCTACATGTTTGTGTATCACATGTATGCTTCATGCTTCTGGAAGTCACAAGAGGGCAACAGACCCCCCTTGAGTTACAGGGGGTTGTTAGCCACCATCTGGGTTCTAGGGGCTGAAGTTGGATCCTCTGCAAGAACAGCACTGTTACTGCTGAGCTGTCTTATTTTTGAGACAGGGTTTTAACGATGTAGTCCTGATTGTCCTGGAACTTACTGTGTAGCTCAGGTTGGCCTCAACTGTAGATCTTTCTGTGTTACCCTGCCAAGTGCTAGGATTATAGGCGTGTGGCACCACTTTTAGTTAGGATTGGTGGTTAGAAACGTGTTCTATCACACTGGACTATAGTTCCATACTTTTAAATAAAATTGTTATTATTTTTGTTTTGTTTTTTGAGATAGTGTTTCTCTGTGAAACAGTCCAAATTGTCCTGGAACTTGTTTTGTAGACCAGGCTGGCCTCGAACTCACAGAGTTCTGCCTGCCTCTGCCTCCTACCTGCTGGGATCGAGGCATGCACCACCACCGCCCGGCTGTAAAATTAATTTTTAAAAATTTCATGTATGTGTACTATACAGTTTCCCCCTCCCACCAACTGTTCCTTTTTCCCCTCAAATTCATAGCCTCTTTTAAATTATTGTTACATATGTGTAAATGGATAATTATATAAATACAACCTGCTGAGTTCATTTGGGCAGCCATATTGTTGACATTTCATGGGTGTAGTTCTCTGTCATATATGGAAGCCCTGGTCTTAGGGCTTTTACAGCCATTCTCAATGTAGAAGTTGTGTTATACGTTCATCAGCACTAGGCACTCCTTGTGGTCAGTGGTTCTCTGCATTACGAGTCGTGGCTTTCTGTAGTGGCCTCTGTCTGCTGCGAAAAGAAGCTTCTTTGTTGAGGGTGAGAGCTGTACCTACCAGGCCTGGACTGGAGCAAAGGCTGTGTGGCCTGGGTGGGACCTGCATTGGATATGGCCCTATATTCTTTTTAAAAAAGTTTATAGCTGATTGTGGTAGTACATGCCTTTAATCCCAGCACTCGGGAGGCAGGTCACTGAGTTTGAGGCTAGCCCGGTCTACAGAGTGAGTTCTGGGACAGCCAGGACCACATAGAGAAACCCTGTCTCAGAAAATGACACATACACATACACACACATACACAAAGTTTATTTTGTATGTTTGGGGTGGGGTGGTATGTGGAAGTCAGAGAACAACTTTGGGTGTGGGCTTTTTCCTGTCCACTTTGCCATGTTCGTTAATGTCTTTGTTCAGCTCACATTTGGGCAGTCATGTTGGTGAGACTTAAGAGGTGTGGCTTCTGATGCAAACCCCGTTTTTTCTGGCTCCTATAATCTTTCATTCCTGCGTTTACAATGTTCCCCAGGCCTTAGATGCAGGAGTGTTCTGTAGATGTATCCACTGGGACTGGGCTCCACAATTCTGCATTTCGATTAGCTGTGGTTTCTGTAAATAGTGTCTACTGCAGTGAGGAGTTTCTCTGGGGAAGGGTGAAGACTACACTTATCTGTGGGTATAAGGACAGATGTTTAGATTATTGTTAGGGGTTGTAGTGGTTGTGGACTCTCCTCCAATATCCATGACTTCACCAACACCTAGTAGTTCATAGGTTTCCATTTCCAGCCATGGTTTCCCTCTTGGCGAGCAGGTCTTAAGTCCAATTAGAGAGCAGCTGGTTACCGCCAAGGTATGGTGCCACTGCTGCACCCTCAGGGTTATCAAGCCATGCTGGTCATTACGGTTCATAGGTGTCATAGCTGGGTAGGGCTGTTGCTTGCCCCCTCCTTTGGAAGCTTGCATGGTGCCTTCTGGTACCATGAAAGCTAGTCTTCGGGGAGGAGGCATTCAGGTCAGTTCCAGCTCAGGGGTCTCTGGGCCATGTTTGTTTGTTTCTTTCTTTTTTTAAAGATTTATCTATTATGTATACAGTGTTCTGCCTGCACACATCCCTGCAGGCCAGAAGAGGGCACCAGATCTCATTACAGATGGTAGCGAGCCCCCATGTGGGTGCTGGGAATTGAACTCAGAACCTTTGGAAGAGCAGCCAGTGCTCTTAACCTCTGAGCCATCTCTCCAGCCCGGACCTTGTTTCTTAAGTGCATGGTGTCTTCTGCAGTAGGCACTTACCTTCTGCTTCTGGGGGTGGAGGGCAACCAAGGGCAACAGCAATAGACTCTATGTTTTGGGAATCTTTTGGACAGCTCTGGTTGTCAGGCTAATTTAAAGTATGAACTCTAAATCCTACCACTTGGGAGGTTGAGACAGGAGGGTTGTGAAAAGTTAAAGGCCAAGGGGCTGGAAAGAAGCCTCAATGGTTAAGAGCACAGGCTGCTCTTCCAGAGGACCAGGATTGGAGTTCCAGCACAAACATGGTAGCTTATACTGTCTGTAATTCCAGTTCCAGGCATTGCATCCATGTGGTGCAGACATACATTCAGGTAAAACACCCAACACATAAAACAAAATAAAAAGAAAGTTTAAGGTCAGCCTGAGCTACACAGTAAGATACCTTGTTTTTTTTTTTTTTTAATTTGTTTGAGACAAGGTTTCTCTGTATAACAGCCCTGGCTGTCCTAGAACTCACAGAGATCCACTGCCTCTGCCTCCTGAGTGCTGGGATCAAATGTACTACCATTGCCTGGCTTCTGTTGAGAATGAGTTATGTAAAGCTGCAGAGTAAAGCCTGTACATAGAGGACAGTGGAGGAGGAGGGTATTCACTCCTTTTCATCTCCATCTACAGCCAGCCCCACAGACTCCCAAGGCTCCATCCCCTCCATCTGTGGACTCAGCACTTGCTTTTTCCCTGGATCCTCAAGCGCTGGCCTGTACCCCAGCTTCTTCTCTGGACTCACCGTCTCCAACTTCTCTCCAAGATTCTGAGGTCCTGGACTTGGAAACTACATCTGCTCTGGCACCACAGACACCAGATTCTGCTTTGGGCTCTGACACTGTCACTTCTCCCCAGTCCCTGCCTCCAGTTTCGCCCCTACAGGATGACAGGGGAGAGGAGAAACTGGGGAAGGTCCTAGAACTAGCAGACGCCTCCAAGGACGAGAAGGAGGAAGCAGCAGCAGTGCTAGAGCTGGTGGGCTCTATTCTCCGGGGCTGTGTCCCTGGAGTGTACAGGGTCCAAACTGTGCCCTCTGCCCGGCGCCCTGTGGTCAAGTTCTGTCATCGGCCTTCAGGTCTTCATGGAGACATCTCCCTCAGTAACCGGTACTTTCATGGTGGAGTTGAGGAGGGCTGCTCTTAAGTTCTGGGATGTATGAGGAGGGAATCGTGACTTGGAATTGAGTGTTTTCTTCTTTGGTTCAGTCCTCTTTTCTTCCAGTTATGCCACCTCCTATCTAGCTTCCATCTCAGTGTTTGTTTTCTTTGGAATGCTTTGTGTGTCTCAGGGTCTTGCCGTTATCCAGACTGGTCTCCAGCCCTCGATTTTCCTGCCTTAGCCTCCTGACTCCTGGGATTATAGGCATGTGCTGCTATGCCTGATCCTGCAGTACTGCTTTTTGTGGTTGGTTTTGTTTTGTTTTGTTTTTGGAGCTGAGGATCAAACCCCGGTCTTGCCCTTGCCTAGCCATCTACCACTGAGCTAAATCCCTAACCCCTGGTTTTGTTTTTTAAGATAGTCTTACTATGTAGACAAGGCTAACCTTGAACTCAGAGGCACACCTGCCTTTGCCTCCTCTGTTGGGGTTAAAGGCATGGGAAAGAGTTCTGTAGCTACAAAAATTTGGGAACTGTTAGGTTAAAAGTAAACAGGTTTCTCCCCTTCTCTCCTAGTCCATGCTTTGTTTCTTTGTATATTAAGCTCTACACAACCAGATGCCTTCTCTTGAACCCCATAAAAGGAAGCCCCAAATAATAGTGGGCCCCGAGTGCTCCCACTCATGTGTCCTGCATGTTTCTTTCTGCTCTGTACTGTCACTTGGCAGTGAGTCAAGTATTCTTGCCACTTTGCTTCCCCCACAAAGGCTCTGAACAGTATTTTTTGTTTCCAAAAGATTTTAAAATTATGTGTTTGTTTGTGCATATCTCATCTCTGTAGTCAGGTAACAACTTGTAGGAGTCAGTTCTCTCCTTGTAACACGAGTGCTAGGGACTGAACTGAGGGTGTCAGTCTTGTCTTTTTTTTTTTTTTCCGAGACAGAGTTTCTCTGTGTAGTTTTGGTGCCTGTCCTGGATCTCACTCTGTAGATCAGGCTGGCCTCGAACTCACAGGGATCTGCCTGGCTCTGCCTCCCGAGTGCTGGGATTACAGGTGTGCGTCACTGCTGCCTGGGGAGGGTGTCAGTCTTGGTGGCAGACTCTTACTTGAACCATGTCACTGGCCTTGTGTCTTGAGACAGGCTCTCCATATCCTATTTAACCTCGAGTGCTGGGATTACAGGAAATGCTCACCACACCTGTTGAGCAGTCCGATATAAACAGCATGTTTTATGAATGGTGACTGTATAGGATGAACATATAGAATGTCGTGTTGCCTAAGGTTCTGTTGATACATACTCCACTCCTCCCAATCCCCCACCCCCAGGATCCAGCACAGGGCTTCACCAGTGCTGGGCAAATGTCTCACCATTTAGCCACACCCCTAGATCTATTTAATGTTCTTTTGTATATCCATCCCTTCATAAGACCAGTGTTTTGGCAAAACTTCGGGAAAAACTCTTTTGATCTTATTTTAGCTGGTCTTAAGTCTGTAATGAAAGATGGTGGGATATTAGGTTTCAAGAGTTCCTATACCATAACAATGTTGTTTCTCTGTTGTCCCAGGCTGGCCCTTTATAACTCCCGTTTCCTGAGTCTCTGCTCTGAGATGGATGGTCGAGTCCGGCCCCTTGTGTATACTGTACGCTGCTGGGCTCAGCATAATGGGCTGTCAGGTGAGGATGAGGGCAGACTTGGCCCGAGTTGGTGTCAGGCAAAGGTGGGATTTAGAAAAGAAAAAAGAAAAAAGTGGGTACAGGAACCAGGGCTTATAACTACTTCTTCCTAATTGTAATTATTGGTTTTTATCCAGGGGGTGGCCCCCTTCTCAATAACTACGCCTTGACGTTGCTAGTGATCTACTTCCTTCAGACCAGAGACCCTCCAGTGCTTCCTACTGTGGCCCAGCTCACCCAGAAATCAGGTACTGCTATGTTACCACCTCAGCTTCTTCTCATCCCCCTCACACTTCAGAACCCCTGGAATGAGATCTCATCTGTCACCCCATTTTCTACCCGTTCCTCCCCAGTCTTCCTACTTCTAGCCCAACCCTTTCTTCTTACTGTCACAGGTGAAGGGGAGCAGGTAGAAGTTGATGGCTGGGACTGTAGTTTCCCAAAGGATGCTTCACGACTGGAGCCTAGTACCAACGTAGAGCCTCTCAGTGAGTCTGGGGTATCTAGAGAGAACTGATAGTGATATTAAGCTCTAGAATATGAAATATTTATCATACTCAAGTGCAAGGCACGGTTTTCACAGTAGCACATGGCTGCTGTTTTAAGGATGAAAAAAAACCATATCTTGGGCAAGTAAGAGGTGTATGCTCTCCAGGGTAAGCAGCAGCATCTGGGCAGGACATGGCTAAGGAGCTGGGTTTCTCAGGACGCTCCTGAAGCCCTAAGAAGGGAAGAAAGTCCTACTGAAGTAGCTGCATGGACATCCCAGGTATGGCTTCTAAGTGACCCCCTTTTCCTAATCTGCCTCCTCCAGGTTCCCTGCTGGCCCAGTTCTTCTCCTGTGTTTCTGGCTGGGATCTTTCTGGCTCCCTGCTGTCCCTGCGGGAAGGTCAGGCATTGCTGGTGGCAGGGGGCCTGCCTTCTGATCTTTGGGAGGGGCTGCGCCTTGGCCCCATGAATCTCCAGGACCCCTTTGAGCTGAGTCACAATGTTGCAGCTAATGTAACCAGTCGGGTGGCTAGACGGCTGCAGAACTGTTGTGGGGCAGCAGCCAGTTACTGCCGAAGTCTCCAGTACCAGCAGCGCTCTTCCCGGGGCCGGGACTGGGGACTACTCCCACTTTTGCAGCCCAGCTCCCCTAGCTCCCTGCTGTCTGCCAAGCTCATCCCCTTGCCCCCTGCCCCCTTTCCTCAGATCATTATGGCTCTGGTGCGTGTGTTAAAGGAAGCTCTTGGATGCCATATAGAACAGGGAACCAAGAGACCACGGTCAGAAGGTGCCAGAACCAAAGACTCTCCCCTGGGAGGGACAAACAAAAGACAGAGACTAGATGGGCAAGAAGAGAGATGTGAGGAGAGGGAAGAGGAGCCACAGGGATGTGCAGGGGACCATAGTGAAAATGGGGTGGAAGAAATGGTAATAGAGCCTCGAGAGACCCCTCAGGACAGGGCCTTGAGCTCTGGACCACCAGGGGAGCTGCCCCCAGTGACTGCAGAGCTGGCTGGGCAGAAGCCCATGGAACCTGAAGTGGCTGGAGAAGGGTCTCAGGGTGAGACAGGGAAGGAGACATTACACCTGTCATCAGTGAGCTGGCGCTGTGCCTTATGGCACCAAGTGTGGCAGGGGAGGCGGCGTGCCCGGAGACGATTACAGCAACAAACCAAAGAAGAAGGCAGAGGAGGTCCCACCACTGGAGCAGAGTGGCTGGCAATGGAGGCTCGTGTAACCCAGGAACTGAAAGGACTGAACAGTGAGCAACAGAGGCTACAGGGGGAGCCTCTCCTCACTTTTGTGACATCTGTCTCCCAACCCGACCAGACACTCACTGTGGTGCCAGTCCAAGATTCCCAAGGCCTGTTCCCCGGTCTTCATCATTTTCTACAGGTTTTTCTCCCTCAAGCACTTAAAAATCTCCTTAAGTGATGAGCCAGGCCTCAAAGACAATAAAGCTGCTAGTTTATTTACTACAGACACTGGACAACTTTGATTCATACCTGGTGACACCTTTTCTCTCTGCCTTAATGTAGCCTCTGCCCTGCTTGGCCTGACTGCCCTAAAAAGGTTACGTCCACTTCAGAGGGCTCCTTCCCACCTCATACTCATTCATAGGGGTGTCACCACCACAAGGCAAAGACACTGATTTCTGCTGCCCCAGTTCATGGGAACCACCACAGATCTGGGTTTAGGGTTTGTCTCTTCTGTCCCTAAACTTTAGAGTGGGTTCAAATTGCCCGTAAGTTGGATACGAGATTTTCAAACTTGGATATGTGTAAATTATTGTATCTGATTTGGCCTGCCTTACCCGATCCTCGGAGGCGCAGCCCGGCCGCGGAGGTGCAGGTGACATGGCAAATGGGCCGGGTCCCCTTTGTTGTAGAAGTTAACAGCAAGATTGTTTAATCAGAGCAGAACTACTTTCAGATGTTTTCGGCCACGGGCCCCGGCTGGACAGACATATCCCTTAATGGAAAAACCCGAACAGGAACAAAAGGAATTTCGTAAATTACCACCGGTCGAGGGGCGGTGCTTCCTCCGGGTTCTCACACTCTTCCCGCCCTCGTTGAGCTCTGTCTCCTATTAGGCTTCCGATTGGTCGGCCACGCGGCCGGGGCGGGCCTGTCCAGAGCCATACTACGCAGGCGCCAGCTCTTTGCGCTCCAGGCCGTGGGCCCCGCCCCTTGCTTTTTCCAGCTCAGCGCGGCTGGAGACGGAACTGTCGTGCGTATGCCTTTTATGCCGTCCTCGCTTTCCGGCCGCTGTTTCCGCACGCTGTCCCCTTACACCCGCCCTTGTCTCCCTGGCGGCTTACTTTGCGGCAGCACCGACAGCCCCACCCCCTTTCTCTGCGGAATCACCATGGCGGCTGGGGTAAGTTTGCCGGCTCCGGTGATTCGGGTCACCCCATCCACCGCCATCCTTTGACTGAATCGGGTCAGTCGGCACCGGGAGAGTTCCAGACCCAAACAGAGAGCCGATCTGGGGTCCACAGGCCGTGCCGCCGGAGAGCAGGGTTCCTAGGGCCTGGAGGGGAACTGAGGCTGGGGCTCGGAGGCCAGAGGTGGAATGTTCCGGGGTTGAGGAGAAAAGGGATGATGGGTCTCCACTGTCTAGATCTTTAAAAAGTGGTCCAGCTGCACTGCCACTTTAAGATGTGGCTCCTGGGCAGGTTGGTGGAACTTTTGCGACCGTTTTGTGGGTCAGCAACGGGGACAGTGAAAACGGAGAGGGTCTTTGTGGGCAGAGGCGACTGGCACAGTTAGAGCTGTCTTTCGGGGAGGTTTGGGAGCCAGAGAAGTCAAGGAACAGTGAGGTCAGACCGTTTGTACCTCTGGTCAGGTTGTAATAGGGAGACAGCTGGGAAACAAACGCTGCAGGACGGGACCAGAGAGATGTTAGTGCGTGACGCTTTTAGAAAGAGTTGACGAGCAGAGTATGCCATTAGAAGTCAACGTGGCTATTCTGAGGGGAACTTTGCAGTCTGTTGGTGGACGTGTGTACTTTTGAAGCGTTACCAGCATGGCTGTAGTAGTCATACACTGGGTCACCACGAATGAATGAAACAAGGACTCTGGAAGGCATGAGTGTGTAGTGTATTTGGGCAGATGGGAGTCTGGGGACCGGGAAGTTTGGAAGGGAAGAATGCTGCCAGAGATGTCCTTAAGGGAGGTCACATCTGTCGGCAAGCTTTATTTAGCAGCTGGTATGTAGTTCTCTTCTTGGTATTTCAGAGGACTCCGATTACATAGGGCATACTCAGTTAATTTGCTTCACCAGAAGGAGCAAAAATGATTCGAACACACTGGACTTGTGTGGAAGTGTGGAAAATATCTTTAGGAATCTTACTCATGTCCATTCTCCGCCTTTTCTTTCATAGACCCTGTACACATATCCTGAAAACTGGAGAGCCTTCAAGGCTCTCATTGCTGCTCAGTACAGTGGGGCTCAGGTCCGCGTGCTCTCCGCACCACCCCACTTCCACTTTGGACAAACCAACCGCACCCCTGAATTTCTCAGAAAATTCCCGGCTGGCAAGGTGAGTAGGGAAGCAGAGACCCGAAAGAGCCCTAGAATCCTGTTATTCTGGAGATGCTATGTGACATTTATAAAAATTTCATGGGGGCCAGGGATGAAAAGCCCCAAGTTTGACTGTCCAGGCACTTAAAAGGAAAAATTCATTTTGAAGGTTTCTGGTAATCCCAGCATTCTGGAGATTGAGGCAGGAGGATTGTGTGAGGTCAACTTATATAGTCTAGTAAGATCCTGTCTGTAAAGGAAAACAGTTGGAGGTATGTATAGTTCTGAAGGGAAATTTGGAGCTGTTCAGTGACTGTCAGTTAGACCTGCTTTATTTGTGGGGTGAAATGTATTTTGGCCAAGTGTTATCTGTACACATATATTAAGCTTCTTGTGAGTTGGGTTCTTATCCCAAAGGGCTTGAGTAGAGCTAAGTATCACGCTGAGTATGGAGTGGGGGAATAAATGCTGAATGTGGGTTGTACCTGATGCTTTGGGTAGTGGAGTTGTAGATGTAGACTGTCCGATGACATCCATACCTGAATATATTACCTATTTTGAGATAGGTTCTCACTAAGCCTGCCTGGTTTTAGACTCAGAGAATGCTGGGATTAAGGACATGGGGCCATGTTTGAATTCTTAGTCCAGATACTGAATTGTAGATTATAAGGGTTACTGAATATTTTTCATTTCTGAGTTTCAGATAATGTCACGGGTTTGCATGGCAAGGGTTGTCCTAACATTGTTTAGGCTAGTCATTGGCTAGTGAGAAACCGCATGTGTTTACGTATGTCTTTTCATTGCTTTGTCCCCAGGTTCCAGCATTTGAGGGTGATGACGGATTCTGTGTGTTTGAGAGCAATGCCATCGCCTATTACGGTAACTTGAGGGGTACAGGATAGAGAGGTTCTGGGGCTGAGGCTGTAGAGGTGGCTGGGAATGATTGCAGGGGACAAGGTGGGATCACAGAGACCGAGGCTGGTTTTGGCTGATCTGTAAGTTCTAAGCTTCATGTTGTGGCTTTGCAGTCAGCAGCGAGGACCTTCGGGGAAGTACTCCAGAGGCAGCAGCTCAGGTGGTGCAGTGGGTGAGCTTTGCTGACAGTGACATTGTTCCTCCAGCCAGCACCTGGGTGTTCCCCACCTTGGGCATCATGCACCACAACAAACAGGTATGCTTTGGAACTTGGGGAGAAGCCAGGGACAGAGATGGGGTCAGCTCCTGCATTTTTGGGAATAGGAAATAAATAGGGGAAAAGATGCCAGGGATGTGTGGCAGTGCAAAGTAGTAAGTGATTACCATCAGTACAATGGGAAGTAAAGTCATGTTGATCATGAAGAAATTTAGCATGAGTGCTTTATTTCTAATAAATTTCAAGTGATTCTAATGATAGAGGGTGGGAGTTGAGTCAGTGCTGATTAAATGGCTCTTTAGTTCTGTTTGTTGGTGGGGGGGGAGCACAAGTAAAGGGACTTGGTACCCACTAAACTTGAGTATTCAAAACAACAGGCCACTGAAAATGCAAAAGAGGAGGTGAGGCGAATCTTGGGGCTGCTGGACACTCATTTGAAGACAAGGACTTTTTTGGTGGGTGAGCGAGTGACACTGGCTGATATCACAGTTGTCTGCACCCTTCTGTGGCTCTACAAACAGGTGAGGTTTGTAAAGAAGCCATTTGACAGGTGCTGGGGTGCCCTGCGTTCTGCTTAGGACTCAGACCAATTAATGGCTGTAGGAATCCCAGGATTGAGTACTGTGGCTGTTTCATTTTAGATGATGTTGCTTAGTTTCTTAGGAATCTGGGTTTAATTTAAAGATGGGTAAGGCTGGGTGTGGTGACTTACACTTGTAATCTCACTGCTTGAGGTACTGAGGCAGGAGGGTCCTCTGGGCTATATAGTGACAGCAAAAATTAAAGATGAGTGAGAGGCAAGGGTGGTTACTGCAGCATCAAGGGCTTTTGGAGGCAGATCCAAGTCCCTGTCTTGGCTTCATTATTAACTGGTACAGATAGAGGGGTGTAAGAATTCTCATGGTTCTTTATTTTATTTTACTTTATTTATCTGTGATAAATTCAAGGTGATAGTAATCACTATTTGGGTTACTGTGTTTCTTAAAACATTTAGAACATTTTTTCATTTGTGTATTTGCATGTATGTATGTATGAACGTATGTATGTATGTGTGCAGATCCCAAGGAGTTTTGAGCTAACATGTGGGTGCTGGGAATCAAACCAGGGTAATCTAGAACAACCATTTTTTAATTTAATTAATTTGTTATTTATGTGCATTGGTACTTTACCTGCATGTATGTCTGTGAGGGTGCCAGATCCTCTGAACTGGAGTTACAGTTGTGAGCTGCCATGTGGGTGCTGACAGTCGAACCTGCGACCCCAGAAGAGCAGCCTCATACTACTATCTTAAGAAATTCTTAATTTTTATTTTTTATTTTTATGTCTATGGGTGTTTTGCCTGCAAGTATATCTGTGTACCACATGCATTCCTAGTGCTCACAGAAGCCAGAAGAGGGGTCACATCTCCTAGAAGTGGAGTTACAGTTGGTAAGGCACCTTGTTGGTGCTGGGAGTCCTCTGGAGCAAGTGTTCTTAACTGTTGACCCCTCTCTCCAGCCCCTGTCAAGTTTGCCAAAATAGGAGGGAGTGAGAGCTGACTCTTGTCATGGAGACAGATCACAGAGGTCAAGAACTGCCAGTTCTGAAGTACTTGGGGCTGTGTGCTGGGGGCATGGAAGCATTACCACGAACCCTGTGAGGCATATGATCTACACATAGTAGGGGCTTTTTGTTCCCACTGTACTACAATTCTGGACCAGAATGGGTCTGGAGCTGCTGCTTGGAAATCAATACAACATTGTTTAAAAAATAAAGCCAATAACCTGAAGGGCTGAAGAGATGGTTCAGAAGTTAAGAGCACTCATTTTGCAGAGGATTCAGGTTCAATTCCCAGTACACATATAGCAGCTTATAATAACTGTCTGATTCCAGCTCAAGAAGAATCCAATACCTTCTGGTCTCACTGGGCATCAGGCATGCACATGGTGCACAGATATAATCGGAAGGAAGACACTCATACACATAAAAATGAAATCAATCTTAAAACGTTTTAAAGAGGATAGTGAGTTTTTCTCTGCAGGAGTTAGGACTGTCTGTTCCGTGCTGTTCCGGTTATGCTGTGTTGCTGAGCTACACTCTAGTCTCTTGGGTTTGGTGT